>NC_056739.1:1839703071-1839878071 GCF_019279795.1 Protopterus annectens
ACCTAGGCAACAACCGCTATGTTGGTAGTACCCTGCATATTACCCACAGATAGTAACCATGGTGTGATTGCAGTGAACTACAGAAGGTATGGCACCCTGTCCCATTACTACAATAGGCACATAATTGTAGACAGTGTGCCTTCACTATGTTCCCCACTGGATGCCTGCAGAAACTGTGGTGCCATCAAATGTGACCCACAAAGGACATACCATGCCTTAAAAACATGCCCTGTATGGACAGGTGCCACTGACACCAGGGAATACCTATATCATGCTATCAATGTAGGTGCAGGGTCAACATGGTGTTCATTACCAGTTACTGCCACATGAGGACAGGACTGGCACATCTGATGACAACAATCTGTGTACAAAACATGGGCCAGACACCTCAGGTACAGTTCCTCATGTCACTGAAATGCATGTGGGATGTGTGCACATCCAAGACACCACCCATGTCATGGAATATAGAACACATACATGGCAAGCAGTGCACAGCACTGGCCACACACAATAGTAACCCAGGTGACTGGATGGTGACTACAGTACCCACCTGTGTGGGCTAATCCAGGCACTAAACCCCTGAGCCACACTGCAGAGCATTATCATGTGACCTGATGCAAAGGTATACCCTTCACCTAGCCTTGTATAGCCTTCTGACACAGTCAACCACTACACACCCATGAAGCAATGCACCCATGCATGTCAGTACTGGCACCCTGTGTCTGTGTGTGTGGAGTATGATGCTTTCTACTACATTCACACTCACTACACCTCCAATTGGCCTACTGATGCATGCTGTCTGATGTCAGACACCTTCACATACCCTTTGCCCATATAACATCTGGATATCCCTGTGGTGCATGTGATACCTGCGCATTACTATATTGTGGCAAACTAGCTAGTTAGGAAGTCTATTCCTGACCCTTCCAAATGTGTCAATGTATGTGAGTCCCTGAGAGAGTGTGCCTGTGTTGACGTTGACACCTGTTCATGTGGAGAGGCACATGATCTACATCTACTTTATCGCTACTATATCACAGTTGCAGATGTCACTCACCATCAGATATACCTTTGGACAGCTCCCCAACATGTAAGCTATGTGGCGCATGCAATAACTGCATAGACATGTGATAGCAATACATAGTAAGTTAGGGGTTGGAAGCCCTGTACTGGTAGGTGTGTGACACAAACATGCTTAGGTTTTACTTTCCCACCCACTCCCTGACTTACTTTGTCTCGGTCTGTCTCTCTCACTCCCTCTCTGGTGGATGTGGAGAAGTACACCTGCTTTGCTTAGGCAGCAGCTTGTGTTTTGTAAGTGATGCTCATGATCAGCTGATGGCTTATGCATGAATTGCAGTCCCCCTCTAGCTGATTGCATGTGGAACATTTGTGGTAACATTCCCATAACCAATTGCATGGGAACACACTCCAATATCTAGGAACATCATGTTGGTGTTGAGGCTTTTATTCACTCAGAGCAGGACCTAAATTTGGTGTTTGGCAAACAGCATCACAGATGGTATTGGGATTTATCTCTAACAACATACACTGTGGAAACAGGCCAACAGACAGGAGGGGGATGTGACAGACATGACTACAGATTGTAAGTGTTGCTCTTCTGCATTTGGATTAATGTCGGTTTAACAGGGTTTGCGTGGATATGGCTGGTCTACATGATTTAATACCTGTCATGCCAGTGTTATGTGTTTGAGGAAACTCCCATCTGTAGGGACATCTGCAGAATGGGCAGTGTGTGGAGCCTTTTCTTTCTTGTGTTACTCACAAAACACCTATCTGAGAACTGCAGAAGCATAGTGTGAGGACTGCAGTCAGTACATGGTGACAGGCATAAGAGTTACTGACTTCGTATCCCTCATAGGACATATGTCACAACAAACACTGGTACGACAATAAATGTATGAGGTTATCACAGCAACATGCCAATATTGGGCCAGTGTTTGTAGCTCCAGCCACAAGTCTGTCAACCTTTGTACATATGTCATGCGGTAAGAGGTGCATATGTACTGTACACCATTATTTATTGACATAATACCTGATATCAGACTGCTGGGCATGTTACGTATAATAGGGGCTGTTTCTGAGGACATAACTTGGGCATTCTGCAGTTGTGTGTACAGTACTGGGGTCTGTGTACTTATGGTAATTGTCGACAGTATATGTATTGTGCATACATACCTTGGGCTGTGCACAGACTGTGGTAGATGCCATTGTTTTTGGTCCTGTTCTATCTGATGTTACATGCTGCTTCTGTGTATGGTACCCTATTGGCTCACATGTCTGTAGGGCCAAACACACACATGTCCCATGCCACAGACAGGCATCAGACCACACTGTGTCATGACCCAGTGTATATAGGGCTAGTGAGTGAGTGTCACATATGAGGATGGTGTTTATCAAACAGTTCATATAGTGTCATATTAAGCTTGCATACCATATGTGGATGTGGCTGTGTTCATATTGGTTGTGGGTATGCACTTTTTCACAGGTGTCTGTTACTCTGTGCTGTGACATGCATGTAGAGCCTGCTATAATTGCAGGTAGATGTGTATTCCCCCATACAAAATGTAATCCAGTGTTGTGGCAGTCTGCCTGTAGTTTGCACACTGCTTTGTGACCTTCCTAGCAGCCTAGTGTAATTATCTAGTGTGCTATGTCCAGTTATTTGTAAGACATACTGCTGCCAGGCCACCATAACTGTTGTGTACTTCTGACAAAGCAGTGGGATTCTGTACAGATGTCACTAACTACCTGGTAGTATGTGGTCATGTGACCTCTGCACCACCAGGTATTATGTGTCAGGACAGACTGGGGTGTGTGAAAGCATAAACTGTGTGGGCATATGTAGATCAGTATTTACGTGATATACCCATTTACATGGCTGTTAACATCCACATTGTGAGAGTGTGGTCCACATGTCTCGCATGAAGGCGATTTGTGTACACCTATGGACTAAACAGAGAGTGCCAGACTATCCAAATAGATTGGTCATGTCATATCTCTACTGTAGTCCACAGGATTATTACTATGCTTTCAGTGGTACTGTACTTTGATGTCCATAGGATGTCTGTCAGTAGCCAATGGTGCACATGTCAAAAGCATATGTGACCTCCCACACACAACATGTTTGTTAAGACAACACCTTTTACAATAGGAACAGTCTACATATATACCTGCAATAAATACATCACATCCCTTTGCACTAAGAGGTTGGGACTACTGGTGCTGAGGTAGGAATCCACTCCATGTTCTGGGTATATGGTAAACATATATGTATGTATGTATATATATATATATATATATATATATATATATATATATATATATATATATATATATATATATATATATATATATATATGTATGTGTATATATATATATATATATATATATATATTTTTTTTTTTTTTTTCATATATCTATATAGATATACACACGTACATATCTTTATTTTATTTATTATTTATTTTTATTTTACATTTGTTAACCGGGCTAGTCTACCTGGATATATGTCCATTTTCAGTAGAGGCCCGGGGAGAAAAGCTCCAAGCATGAACAGTGACAAAGTTAACAATGCATAGAAACATAAAGAATCACCGTACAGTCGAGTATTAGTCTAAAAGCAGTTATAATAATACATTTTTAAACTATAACAAATTTAGTAAAAATTCTACTAAATAATTATACAAAACACAGTAGAAGGTATGAGCAAGTCTCAGGTAGGGGAAGAGAACATAAATGTTATTCTCATAAATCAAAGAAAGAGTAGTAACTAGTTTTGGAGACATAGGTTACAGGAGTAGAGAAAGGGGTAAGAGGAAAAGTGAAGAAAAATATCAGTCTGGGTTAGCGCATGGACAAAGCCAATGAGTTTTTAGATGTTCTTTAAGATATTTTTTAAAAAGAGAAGTAGAAGCAAGGGTAGATAATTCTGAGGGAAGCTTGTTCCAGATTTTTCCTGCAGTGTTTGAGAAGAGTGAATCCCCAGCTTTGTTATTAGCTTTATTTATATCTACATACATATATGGATATATATATATATATATATATATATATATATATATATATATATATATGTATATATATGCATATATACATATAAACACTCAAATATATACATATACACAGCAATATATGTCTATACATATACAGAGATATAGATACATATGCACATATAGTTATGGATATCTACATATATAATGACATAAATAGGTATATCTGATTAGATATGTATGCACATATAGTTATAGATATCTACATATATATATATATATATATATATATATATATATATATATATATATATATATATATATATATATATATATATATACATATATATATATATATATATATATATATATGGTTTACTATCAAAATTGCGAATGGCACTATGTCGACTGTCATATACTCGAACATGGAAGTCCGAAATCGGTAATGTCGAAGACAAAATAATCAATCTAGGAATGGTTTTAACATAGGCTCAGGTCTCTCGGATGTGTGTCTGCCTGTTATGTGTCTGTTAATGTGTATATGATGATATGTCACAATATGTATTGTCCATATACAGCCATTATATCCCCCATTACCATACCATACATGTTTGGGGTTGTTCTACATGTAACATGTAACCTGGAACACACCTTACCCTAAACACTGTGTGGTGTGTGCAATGAAAGCCACGCACTTCAGTAGCACTACATACCTAGGTAGTGTTCTAGACCCAGTGTTGCCAAGTAAGAGTGTGCATGTATGTGGGTGAGTCCACATCAGGTTGCTGATTATACATGTTCCAGCAGGTCACCTGTCCATGTGGCACAGGCAATATCTGTTATACAAACCTGTAACATGTGTTCAACTGTACCCCAGATATGTCACAGCCATGGTGTCACTACAGTGCCATACCACTTGTGGAATATGACTGCAGACCACCCTCCTGCTGACACATGTACACCTATGACACAAATGAATAACATTATGGAGACCACAATCACCCAGTGTTACTAACAACTATAATGCATCATTGCTGGACAGCTACACTACCTGATATGTATGCATTAAACATTACTCCTGACAACATGTTACACTGCAGTACATTGGTACACTGTAGTACAGTCACCATGTGCATCAAAACCATGTTAGCCTGTCCCTGCATCAATGCTATGGATGACAGGGATGTGCCACAGGTATCATCATATGCACAGGGTGTGTTGTTGGTTTGCCAAAGACCAAGGATGGGCTACACGTTTGACACCATGTGTGTGGGTAAGGGGTGTAATTAGTTGAAATAGGCATGGTAATGTGGTGTGTGTAGATATGGGGTTACCATAGATGTATTCGTATACCCTGTGTGTATGCATGCACACAGCTCTGGCATGTGGCTGCCCTATGCAGATGTTTTTTGGACAGCTGCAGACTATGCCTGGCAGGGTGTGCAGTTCGCCACCTCCAGCCATGGACACGCAGACTGTGCCTGTCAGGGGTTTCATAGGTATGTCCAAGTACAGGCCACGATGTGCTACACTCCCCTGATGATGACAGATGTCCGCTGGAACCAAGTACCTCCTGGGACTGGCCAGGGCCACGTACACGTGGCCTGCTGTGATGTGGTTTGGACAGCATGCCTCTGCAGTGCTGGGGTGGTACTGCTACTATGGGAGCAGCTTGGTGCTATAGCACGTCCACATTGACCACCAGCTGTTGGTGTTGCTGGCCTAAGTCCATGCAACCATCGCCGCACTCCCACCACATGTTCAAGTACTGACAAAACACGGTTAATGAAGGGCACCATCTCACCCAACTGTCTATCCATGACCACGGTATAATCATGGAGGGCACCAGACAGTTCATGGAAGTTGTCGCTTGCAGATGTGAGATCAGCCATCTGTAGCCTCAGGCCCTGTCTGGTGTACAGTTCCATACGTGCCTGCACACCCATGACAGTCTGAAACATGCACCTGGTGGTACCAGTTGTGCCACTTCTGCCAGTGGCATGATGGCCAGCGGCCCTACCACAAGCACCCCGGTACATCTGCCTATGTGGTGTACTGCCGGACATCTGGCTATGCCTGCTGTGACCAGACAATGTAGGCATAGACAACACACTCTCCAGTGCACTGCCACTAACTGGCAGCTGTCCCTCTGCTATGGCCACTGCTGATGGGGTATGTATAGGCACTGTAACTTGTGTGGGGTTGGGGTGGCTAAGAGGGGGATGTCAAATGATGGCACAGTTTTTGCCCCTGACAACCCTGCCTGTGCCTCAACAGTACTATCATCATCTGTGGTGTTTGTATGGACACCGACATAAGATTGCATGCAGGAGGGACCCTGACCCACCTCGCCATCTGTGGGAAAAAACAAAAAAAGCACTTTAAGACCTTTACAGCAGTGAATAACAGTACACACACACACACACACACACACACACACACACACACACACACACACACACACACACACACACACACACACACACACATTCCACCTAAATACCTACCTGTCTGTGATTTTACAGACATTCCCATGTTTATTCACATCCTGCATCATACTTGGTAACATACACTCATTAATACCACTCATTAACGTCTCATTCCTCTAAATGCCTAGACGAGTGATCACAACACAAGACCTGTTACTCCATTACTTCCTTGATCTGAGTGGAGTAGGGTTTACATGGCCTCACTCCTGTCATTCAGTGTTCACCCTGTGTATGGCCGGACATCGTGAGCATGGCCCCTATATGTGAGGGGCTACTACGTTCACTCCCCAATGTCACGCACTGGAGTGTCTTGTGTAAGTATTGCTCAGTACATACCAGATCTGCTGCTCAATCAACCTATCATGTGACAACTGTAATATATGGATACACTCCCTGGTTTTGTCTAGTAATTCCCCAATGCATCTTTAGTGCTGCATATGTGGGTTGTCGTTCACCTATCCCCTGATTGGGATATTAATGGTATACCTGGTGTCTACTTTCCCTCTCAATGCATGTTCCATGCTACAGACCTTATTATACTATCAGCTGTCCTGTGATTACATTTCAGACAAGTATTCCTGGTGTGTCATGTGTCAGTCCATGTACATGTACTACACAATCCCAGAGGGAAGTACTGCCGTATGACCAACTCCACCATCACACATGCGCATACATGGACACCCACATAAACACACACACATGCGCACACGCATCCTACATGCATCAACCTCCCTCCACTCCACCATATTGCACCTACAGACAAAATAACCCCCCCACACACACACACACACACAAACACACACTCACATACACACACACACACACACAGGTGAGGTTGCACAAAGATAGAACATACAGTCCTCCTATTACCCATCTGTCAAGATACATTACATATGGTACTCAACAGCATGCAGTACAGTCTATCCATGCTAGCAACAGTATACATGTGGGTGATGCATGGGCTGTGTTAGTAAGTGATGCCCCTTCTCCTGGAAAACACTGCACCCATGTACACAGTATTGCTGTGCACCTGTTCTGCACCTTGCCATGTACTGTGCATGAAAACTCACAGGTGTACCACCCATTGCTGAATGTGTAGTACTGTGACAGTTATGTCTGCTCTAATGCTCACAGCCCCTATGTTTTTCAGCGACACATACCTGGGATGATATGTGGACAGATGTCATTTGTGAATGCCTGATGTATGGTTTACAGATCTCAACATGAGCGGAGCATGTATGACCAATCCAATACTATTATACTAACAACCGTCAGACCATACTGTAGCTATGGGGAGTGTACACACCCTTACTGATATGATGCACTCTTCCTTGATCTGTCATGGGAACACATCACCACATATTTTAATAGTACATGAGCCTGATATGTGACATATGTCCTGTATATTCACATGCAGTGTCTAAGAAATGTTTTAGGTGTGCAGATGCTGACCGCGATGCATATGTGTGCACACCTTTATCATGACACTTTGTTGCACCTATTGTAATATGTACTACAGCAATCACTATTCCTGGCAGGAGTATACTAGCATGGGCCATCTCTATGGTCAGTCTGCCCTACACATGTCACCAAACTCTGGATGATTGCAAGATCTACTCATGTGCATATCCCTTGGTGTTCACACACTGCCATCAGTATTGCTGTGGTGGTAGGGTTATGTCTCCCACAGTTCCTGAACCTGACTGTGTGCAGATACAGCCATTCCTAGCATCCTTAGGATCCCTGCTGCAGTGCAATGGTGTGTCATGCTGACACACCCTCCCCATCTTCAGCCTTTTTGCAGATGCTTGACAAGTATGGCCTACATGTCAGTTTGCAGTGTCCCATACACTGAACACCATGTGCTACAGCCTAGTCCCAGCTAATAATGTGGACACATTAATATGTTATGCCATAGTGAAGGTCTGTAACAGTTGCCATTGTAATACTGGTATGTACACTGTTGTTGCACTGTATAAGGGTGATGTTTCACACATGTCCCTACTGTAGGCTATGTGTCCCATGATTATGTTAATCCCTGTGGACACATTTTGTAATGACAGGATGTTAGTTATCTTGCAGGTGACTTACATACCCTTCCGATACCCCATCATGGTCACCACTGTGATGCAGTGCATTTAACAGCAACAATACATGAACATGTACAGCATGCATTATGGATAGGTATTTTTAGATGTATGCATGGAATATACCATAGCCATTACATGCCCGGTGTATTGGCAAGCATCCTCATAAACCATACTCACCAGCTACAGGCTGCTGCCTTGGTGGTATACCAGAGGGACCTACATAAGGGTGTGAGAGATGCGATGTCAGTGGCCACAGCTGTGGCATTGCTACAGGGTGGGTGCAGCATTACAGTACATCAACAGTACAAGTCCACAATACTACCACTTATGCACATCTGTTTATTACTTCTATGCTGCAACAAACTATATATATGACATGTCAGATATGCATGATCTACCTGTACAGATGCTGATGCTGATGCATATGCAACAGTGGTCTACTGATGTGCCCTGTGGCCTTACTTGAATGCTCCTCAGCCGGTGTGTGGGTAGCACCCACCTCCACAATGGTGTCTGCCAGTTGTTGGGTGTGTGGATGGGCAGGTGCCACAAGGCTGGCAAGGAGCTCCTCAGCATGTGTCGAGGGGGATGGATGGCATGACCCCTCCATTACGAGGTGATTCCCCCAGACTGCAACAGTGCGCCAATGGGCATTGTGAAGCAGATCAGAACAATGATGCTGGACCTGCTCATAACTGCGGTTATGCAGGCCAACATCATTGACCCTGAGGACTAAATCATTGCACAGGGGGGTCTGCTCCTGCTGCTCAAGGGTGGTCCTGCCAAACAGGACAGGATATTGCTGGATTAGGTAGCTCAACACAACCTCATTTTCTGATGCGGAATATGCAGGTAGGGTGACATGGGACATCTTGTCTGAAAGACATAAAGATGGAAACAGGTCTGTACAACTCATACAGCATGGTTACCATAGTTCTTAATACACATTTTGGTCAGCCCCCACCATATCAGTGAAAAGACACTGCTCACACAACACAATAGGTATGGCTACAGCTTACCTACCAGTGGGACATATGTTTTGTACCACACTTTGTGCTATGTGTTTGTAGCCATGTTCCCTGTGTGGACACTATCATTGCTGGCCTGTTACAGACTATTTTACCTGCATGCCATTGTCAGGGCCACTATGGTTCCATATATGCATGTTGTATGCTTGCTATGTGATTGCTGCACATCTGACATTGTTTGTTATTGGGGTTATCTATACATGCTCTTGGACATGTTCTGGGTTTTGTGTAGACTATTACTACCTACATATGTTCTATAAAAGTGACACAATAGCATGTTGATGGAATAGTTGCCAGCAGAACCACCTCTCCAACCTCATCTGGCCATGTTACCAGGCCACATCACATGTGGGACCCACCCTGGGGCCTCCTCATCTACTGGTCCAGCACTATCTTCAGGTGGAACCACCTCAAGGGATGTTGTCCCCCCTGGGGGCACACATAGACATGGTCCTGTCACCTGAGATCAGGTCCGGGGTCTGTTCCCTAGGGGGTTCCACAGACACTTGTGGGATATGCTACATCACCTTGAGGTATCCAGTACACATTCACAGGGTCCACATGCTCCTCCTTCTCATCCTCCAGGCCAGGCACCTTCACGGCTGTGGACTGATGTTGTGAATAGCAATGGGTGGGAGGCTTGTTCCCATTGTTTCCATATGGGGGCCCATGGGGTTTCCACATCGCAGATCACACACACCATCCAGGGTGTTTACCCACCACATGTGTCATATACCACCCCTGTAGGCTGTCCTCTATATCTACCAACCCGAACAACCTCCACAAACATACCTGTCATCCTTCCCCATATTCCCATTCCCTACTTCCTACTTCACAGACAAGGGTAATGTGGTCCCAACAAGGGGTTCACATATGACATACCCATCCATGTTGCACACACTTACATCTGTATATATCTGTGTGTATTGCTCTGTGTGCTGTTCCCTCACACATGGCATGCATCACGGTGTTGGTAATATAGGGGACATGTATTTACATACATAAATGTGTGTGTTTGTATATATGTAGACATACGCATATATATATATATATATATATATATATATATATATATATATATAGGTTCATAGGTTCATAGGTTCATAGGTTCATAGGTTCATACTAGGCTATCTGCCCAAGGGCATTTATAAGCCTAGCCCATAGTTATGTGGCTTTCGCCACCCCTTTAGTTTGAATAAAAACTATGCCTATCATTTTTCTGTGCCTCTGTCAAGCAGTGACACTGAAGTAATCCCTGGGGTATATCTGCGATCTCCCATCCATTGGTCAAGATTCCTCTTGAACAAGGCCAGCGAGGTGCTCTGCCTCACATGTACCGGGATTTTGTTCCACAGCATAGGGAGTCTCTGGGTGATGAATCTGTCCCTCCAGCACGTTCTATTTATAACCGTGTCAAGGTTTAAGTCTCCCGCCCTTGTATATATGTGTGTGTGTGTGTGTGTGTGTGTGTGTGTGTGTGTGTGTGTGTGTGTGTGTGTGTGTGTGTGTGTTTATGTGTGTGTAGATATACATATATATATATATGTATACATATATATATATATATATATATATGTCTACAGATGGGTATCTATATCTGTAGATATACATGTAGATATACATGTAGATATATATATATATATATATATATATATATATATATATATATATATATATATATATATATATATATATATATATATATATATATATATATATATATATATATATATGTATATATATATATATATATATGTATATCCCGCGGTAGTGGTGCTGCGGTAGCGTTGTTGCCTCACAGCAAGACATTGTCCCATTCAATTCTCAGCTAGAGCGTCTTCTGTGCGGAGGCATACGTGAATGGGCTTGCCTTCGCTGAAGGTTGTGCATCAGCTGGTAACTCGCACGTAAAATCCACTACCAAACATTAGCGGACCGAGTTCCACTGTATACCCTAACCGGGATAAGCCGAAAGACACAACAACATATATATGTATATATATATATATATATATATATATATATATATATATATATATATATATATATATATATATATATATATATATATATATATATATATATGTGTGTGTGTGTGTGTGTGTGTGTGTGTGTGCACATATACATACCTATATATGTGGTACATTCAGACACCAGGTCCACAATCTCTAACTCTCCTTCCTGCACAGCTGCACTGTTCTGCCTTGCTACAACACAGACAAGTGCCACATATGGACACAGCTTTACATTAGGGAGGTATATATAGGGCCAGATTGCAGGTAAGAATATTACACACCTATGGCATTTCAGCATTCTACAATACATGTTAACCTGAGTGTCCTGCAAGTGGTGGGCTCTGGAACCCACGTGTACATCATTATGGCATTACTACCACCACCAGCTATTGGCCACAGCAATATACTTCCTTTCCATTACTCAACACTCACTATATTGGCTTACATCTTGTCAGTCGGTGCTGCTCTGCACAGTTGATGAATATGGCCCACTACCCGCAGGGACAGACTCTAATATCCGTAGCAGTTGTTCAGCTGAAGATCATTACAACAGCAACACCTGATGGTACATGTATATCATTCCACATCATCTACCCCAGTATTATGGATCAAGTACTGCAGTCAATTACATGCATATCTACTTCACATACCTATTGTGGGGATGAGGTATGTTGTGGATAGTGTCCTTGTAGGAGTTTTTTTTCTCTCCTTAGCTATGGCCTTAGCCTGCTTCCTTTGTTTCTGTTTTTGTTGTGGTTGTGTTTCTGGATTCGGTTCTGTATCTGTTTTCTGTGTTCTGTTTTCTCTTTCTCTCTCTCTCCAGTAAATGGATTGATCTGTTTGGAATCGATTGCAGCATGGCATTTGTGGGTAACACACATGATCAGGTGATGGCCTCTGCACCAGTCAGTGTCCTCCACTTGCTACCTGCATGCAACATGCAGTGTAGTACTTCCAATTACCACTGTCATGGCAACCCACTCGTATAAATCCCTACATCATGTGGGCGTGGTCTCTTTATCTTTCCTGCATGGCGGACATCCTTCCTGTGTGTTGGCAGCAGTGTTACAGACAGCAGGTCGCAATACCTCTTACAAGAGAACTTGTAGACGCAGGCCAGCTACATATTTACATGAGGTTCCAGAACTACAAAAAGAGTGTGAGTACTGTTGTTGTATACATTGTATAGCACCAGTGTTACAGGGTTTGTGTGTACATACTTGTTTAACATGGACTGCAGTCTGTCTGCATCGCTCTCAACTGTGTGCCTATCCACTTGATGGCCAGAGGAGTGCGTGTTATGCTTTGTCTGTCCACCACACAGGTCTTGTGTCAGATATATCAATGGCTGTGTGTGTGTGTTGAATGCTATCAATACATGGCTGCATGCATTTGTGTTTCTGACTTCATATTCCTGACGAAGAGTATGTTGCAGACTATCCTGTAACACCAGAGACTTGCTTAGTGTATGACAACACTATTTCACATATGGGCCTGAGTTCTAGCCTCTGTCCTCCACCTACCTACCAGGCTTTGTCAATATGATATGCTGTCAGGGGTTGTTATGCAGTGGACTGTGAGTATGTCATGCTGCCATTCCTGCCATCATTCCACTGCTGTTGTGGCCCCCACACATATTGTGGGGTTGGGTCCATATATGTGTGGGCTTCATCTGCACAATATATGTGTGCCATTATGCAGTCCAGAGGTCAGTGTATGTAACAGTGGAATATGGCCCTGTATGTCAGTCTATGGGAGGGAAGCACCATAACTAACCTAGGCTGTTACAACATGTGAGGGGTATCAGGGGTAAGCTGCCTTAAGGTATCTGGATGTACATTACCATACATTTCACCTTGGGTAAATGCAGGCTTACTGCTTCCTGCCATACAGACTGTTCTGTTTGTCACTGTGATTGTGATGGTTTCAGTTATGCCTTGTTATGTAACAGATACATCCCATTGTGTCAGCTGAGGTCTTTACCCCCTAGGGATTGTGTACAGAGTGTAGATAGAGGCTACTGGACTATACATCTGCATTACTTACTGTTGATTTATTGTTATCCTGTGGCCCAGTCTGCTTTACTGCTGTACTACTTGAAGGCCTTACCCTGGACAGCATCATATGTAATGCTTTCTGGAATACTGTATTGATTTATCTGTTTGAGAGTTACATTAGTCTGCTTATATGTATTTCAGAGTCTAAACAGCTATTATGACATGGCATATGCAACTGTAATAGTACACAAATAAAGCTTTTTCATGTATGCAAACCTGTGTGTGGTGTTATATCCTTTGACCTCTCTGTGGGTATATGTTTCGGGCAACAATTGTCTTTTGTATGGGTGACTGATACAGTGTCTAGTTGGTAAGGCGGCAACTGTAAGCATACTGGCTGTTCCGTATGGTGTGCACCCTCTAAATATGTATCTTCATATACATATCTCTGTGTGTGCATGTGTAGTTACATATATATCTATATGTATGTGTGTGTGTGTGTGTGTGTACATATATATATATATATATATATATATATATATATATATATATATATATATATATATGTGTGTGTGTGTGTGTGTGTGTGTGTGTATGTATCTTAGGAATGTTTATTGCTTCCACATTGACATCTTACAGGTGGGATGGATTACTGTTAACATCTTGTGCCCATGTTGTGATTAAGGCACTTTTAGGCAGTTGTAAGTGGGTTTGCGTGGATTTGCATGGAGGTAAGCACTGCTAACTTTCAGTTACAGTTGCTTATGCTCAATTAGCTTGTAAATTGCTTAATTTGTGTAGGCATTGCTTACCACTGTGCACACATGCTTAAACCCGCTTACTTCTGCTTAAAAGTGCTTACTCCTGCTTACCCCCATGCTAATTTCTTTAAAAGAAATGAAAAAGGGTTGATAGGAAAGTGGTGAAAAAGAGGCACAGAGAGGTAAAGACAGTATGAAAAATAGCTAGGGATGTGCAGGAAGGGTCTACAGAAGGTCCATAGCTGCCCATTTCTTCTACAGCAACAGCTGTGCATATACACTGAATTTGGAGATAGATTTGGACAATCATACCCTTGAGTATAGGATGAGGATCACAATAATATGTTGTTAAGCCAATTAGAGCAGATTACATGTGTACAGCAGTGGACATGTGTGAAAGGGACAGCTATGTATGGGGTGAGATTTTTTGGGGGGAACAGATTGCCTTTTTTTTTTTCTTTTCAGGTGAGTGGGATGTTGAGGAGGGATAGTAGGTATATTTGGGAAGATATTTTCGGTAGGTTAACAGACAAGACAAACAAGATGCATACAGGGGCAGTATATGACACATGTGGGGGGGGTAAATACCTTGATGGGGAGGGGTGTTGGGAAATTGGAAGCCCATGAGCCCCCTAGTTGAAACAGTGGGACTGAGGTCCGCACCCATAGGCAGTCATTACTGCACCTTCACAGCCCTAAAGCTGGCTATGCTGGGGGCTGAGTAGGAGAGCCAGGGCAACCCTCTAGTTGTGACACATGGCCCTCAAGCTGGCGTAGCATATCTCTGACCTCTCTGCGGAGCTTGCTATGCACCACGACCCGGACCTGTGACGGGTGACAGGTTCCTGTCCGCAGCTGCTCCCAGGGGGGGGGCCCCATCCCCTGAAGTGGTTCCACTCGAAGGTGGTGCAGGACCAATGGACGAGGAAGTCCTGGGTTGGGCCCCAGACGTGCTGGTGCTCAGTGCCATGGCCAGGCGAGGTGGGACAGGTGGGTCCGCTGTGACCCACATTCCCATACATGCTATGGTGTTTAAGTTTTATCAACATATGTGGATTAGTAATAGTCAACACATTCCAAGATTAGGTATAACAGCATGCATAGATATTCCCATTAACCCAAACACCAGATATGGAACAGTCCCATAGCAAACAGAACACATGCATATATGGGACCACAGTGGTAATTACAGCAACATGCAGGTACATTGATGGCACCATGCCACCAATGTGGGAGTATTTCAACATAGCACATTAGCGAACAATTGGACATATGTCCCAACATTAGAGATAAGTCAGCACATACCAATTGAGTTGTGTATTTAGTTTATTATTACAGATATGATGGAGGGGAGAGAAATATGTCAGTTAACAACTAGTGTATTCCTGTAGTTCACATTACTTTCCTACTCAGTGCTGTTAACTATACCTTACAAGTATTAGTACACTACCCTGTTGCCTTAGTTTGGACAGTGATATGGCTGTCAACAACTATATACACAAACTGGTTTTGCCTACAGTATACACCTCTTACCTGGTATACCTGTGGAGGAATTGTTTGTTAACACCAACTAACTTTTTCTACACATACTCCCAGAATCCACGTTGATGTTATGCACATACCTGTCCATCTCTTTTTGCACACACTCTGGGCATGTCTTGACCACATGCAGGTGAATTGGGACATATTTTGACTATTTCCCTCTTAAACCTTTAGTGAATTATACAATGACAGGTTTGTTTTCATTGACATTTTCCAAATATGTACAGGCCTGACAGTCAGATTTATGACATGAAATGCTGCCTACATGTCAGAGATTAGCACAATGATATGCCAGCGGGACAGGGGTACAGCTGGCAGATATGGGCCGATTAACTGGACATTCTGGACATTTCTGTACACTTGTGGGGTATTATTCTGCATACAGCTTACTACCACTCCCAGGATTCAGACAATAGCTGTGTCTGCTAAAAATAAAACACTGTCCATCACAGTTGTGTGTGCTATATAGATATTGCGGTGTATCTCTTATCTGATTTCTGTCTATAATTCTCCTGTGGTTTTACATTCTGACTTTGTATTACAACACTCTTATACAGGATTTCCTAGACAGTTATATTATGTAGCACAGTGTGGGTGACAGTGATGAGTAATACCTTATTAATCAGAGCAACTGCAATACTAACAATGCCATACAATACCAGAATAAACAGTACCAGTACAGGTTATCAGTCTTTTATTTCTAGGCACAGTTTTCATATCTGGTAGACCTGTGGGAGCAATGTTTGTTAGCACTTCCTGAATGTTGCCACACAAATTACCAGATTCCACATTAGTATTATGCACATACATCTCACTCTGTTAACTGTACACACTCTGGTCACAGCTTGACAACATGGGCGTGTAGATAGGACAGACTTGACTTATTACTCTCATAACATTTGGGGCATTGCTAGAGTGACAGGTTTGTTCTTAAAGATGTCTGACAATCAGTTGTATTTCTTGTTTACTGCCTAAAGGTCGGGTTTCCCAGGGGGACAGGCAGCAGATATGGGCCGGTTTACTGGATATTCTGGACATATCTGTACAGTTATGATGTATGATTCTGTATGCAGCCTACTACCATTCTCAGGATTCAAACCATGGCTGTGTGTGCTAAAAATACAACAGTTCACATCTCAGTTGAGTATGCTATTTGGATTTTGTTGTCTGTCTTTTCACTGTTTTCTGTCTAAGTCTCTCTCAGTTGTACTATATGACCTCTTGGGATTACACCAGTCATATACAGACATTCCTACACATCTTATTTATGTAGCACAGTGTGGGTAACAGTGATTAATACAACAGTACTATTAAGTGATTGCAAATCTACATTACCATATGATACCAGGGTAAACGCATGCAGTCCAGCAGTTAGACCTTTATTGTCAGGCTATTATGCATTTATTTACATGCAACCTGTATGAGACTCTTCCTGCCATATTCTCTGGTGTATGCAGTACATGCCTTAAACAATAAAGGTTTTATACAGGCAATTAACTGACTACTACTTTTAGATTTATTTCCAATGACAGTACATGCAACCACTCCAGTCTACATGCATGGGCCTCTTGGTTCATAGCCCGCTCACTTGCCACTGTGAAAGACATAAGAGGAATATTTAGCCATACCTCTCAATAATATTCATGAGCTGGCACTTACTAAACAGGTAATGGACTGATACTTACACACAGCTGGGAGCTACCCTGTCTTCTTAGCCTCTTGGATCCACTGATCCAAGAGATTCCCCTTTCACTGCTTCAGGTCAGCATAGTGATGCCTGACCTGCTCACCAGTTTGGGAATGCCAGTGGCGAGACAGTCCCAAGCTTCTGCTTTGTATTGAGAACCCTAGTACTGGCCTTGCAGCTATCTCATGTCATGGTCTTTCACAAGGAGTCCTGCCATGACTCTGGATTCCTGGATGCCCCAGCACTGTGCCTGAAAGCGCACACCCTCTCCCATTCCAGACATAGTGCCTACAAAGGGAAGCTACAACCAGTTATGAGATGTATTCCCACCTTTTGGCATTAAAAGGGCAGGTTTTCTGCACTTTGCCATGATTGGACAGTTTTGAAAAGGTTAAGCTATGGGCAAACCTGCTTGCCTAAGTTTGGCATTGCTTAAAGGGGTATACCAATGGGCAGACTGAGTTAGCTGGCCTACACATTGCTTACACCTATTAAGCTGGGCTGTGCAATGCTTAGCGTTGCTTAATATTTAAGTTGCATTATATTTACATTGCAGCATTGATTTATTATTCATCGCATGTTATATGTGTTTGGTATCCATGTTTCATGTGTACGTATACGGTATGGGGTCCTTGTGTTTATTAGGGGATTTCAACACTTTATTACAATGACACCTCACATCTGGGCTTAATGCAATACTCCAATTCACATATTTATGTTATGTAGTAGGTTATACAACATAAAACTGTATATAGATTCCTTTCTCATGTTCAGTTTGAATTTCCTATAGACCGGATCTGTTTGATGATACCTCAATTATATGTACTGCTGTGATGGCTTAGTGGTTAACTACTGTAACTATAGTGTACAGGGTCCTGGGTTCAACACCTGCAAAGGTTGTTTATTTTGTTTCTGTCCAGAACAGCTGCTGATGCATACAGAGTGCTTAAAGCACTTTTAAGCAATTGTAAGTGGGTTTGCCCGGGGTTGCACAAAGGTAAGCAATGCTAACCTCCGGTTAAATATGCTTACAGAGAGTTAGCTTCAGTATTGCTTAACCTGTGTGCACATTGCTTACCCCCATTCAAACGGGCTTAAACTCACTTACTACTGCTTAGATATGCTTACTCCCACTTACTACTGCTTAATTATGCTTACACTTGCTTACTAGTGCTTACTCCCACTTACCATTGCTCTAATTTAGACAGTAATGTCTAATGGTTTTTGGAAAGGTGGTGGATTTGGAAACCTTTATAGAGTTATCATTCATTACACATTTTACCTTCCATTTGTATCCCTGATTCCTGTGTACATATACTCTATGGGGCACTTGTGATTATCTGTGAACTTTGCCGCCTTATGACAATGACACCTCACATCTGTATTTAATGCTGTACTCCAGTTCACAAATATATGTTATAAATATATAAATGTTATAAATATATGTTATCATACGTTATGCAACAAAATAAATTGATCATACAGTGATTTGACATGGAAAATGGATTGCACTAGAGTGGGACTCGAACTGGGATTTACTGCTCGTAAGGCAAATGCTTTTATCCTCTTGTGCCATTTAAGCTGCATTAACCATAGTTAAGCAATGGACAAACCCGCAGAACTACGGTTAAATTTAACCTGTTTTATAAAAAAAAAAAAAAAACACTTCTGTATCTTTACTGTTTTATATATTGCTCTTGTAAACATGGGGGGATGTTGCTGGGGGTATGTGAACACCTATGAGCAGTCTCACTCATTCTTATTCATACTCTGTTTTTCTTCATTGCAGGGGTGTGTATATTCTGAGAGCTCTGCTCTCAGACATGTCCCCTGCACTCGTACACTCTCCGTGTCCATTTAGGAGCTCAGTCAGAGCACCTTCATTAATATGTATGGCGCGCTGCCATCCTGTTCCTAAACGGCCACATCCATGCAGGACTAAGCTAGTCCTGCACAGAACTATAGTGAATCCGGGGGACTGTGCTTGCTGTGACTTATACAATTCATTTTAAGACCGAGCACCTACAGAATACTGCCACTATAAAAATAGTTTATGCTGAAGAATTTGCCATTTATACTTCTTTCATAACTACTATGGTTCCACAGATATGAACATCTGCATGAAATGTGAGGACAAAATTTGATTCTATCAAAAGGCTTAGGCTCCGCCCATTGGAAGTTTGAGCGCAAACCTCCTGAGCTCCATTGGAGTGAATGAGTTAAGAGTGTTTCCCACCAATCAGTGTTATCACATTTAATACTAGCATGCAATTCTGACAACCAAGCCAACCACATTTGCATGGTATTAAGCAAACAGCAACAGTGGCAAACAGTGACAAAACCAGTTTTGGAAATATGAAGGTTAATCTGATAGTTGGCATTAATTAATGGGTTGGTTGCTGCTATAACTGTCAGTTGATTTAATTTTGCAGACAGGTATTGGGGTATATATTTTATGGCCTGACACATTTGTGTGTGTTTTTATACATTGATACAATTAATTTGTACAATGTTGGATTCAAACCTATGTAAAATAGACAAAACATATTCTTCCACATAGGTGATTATTCATACTTGCCACAGAAGAAGTGTCAAGCTCATCAAGTATATTCAAGTATATATATATATATATATATATATATATATATATATATATATATATATACATATAAACATACACACATATGACAGAGTGATGGTTAACCATGTATAGGTATGTTTATACATTCATGTATGTATGACTATTATTGAACTCTGAAGTCCATTCAAGGTCAGAAAAGTCAATTATAGTTACAGAAACATTATTATCAGTATACCCTGGATCACACTTATAACTCATATGAGCTACCGTGCTATAAATACTTATTATTTATAATTATGTTTACATTTTTTTTTAATTTAGTGGGCAATCATTAATAAAATTTGAATTATGCTAGATTAGAACTCTGGCTTGCCTGCATTGTGACTATCAATTTATACCAGTTGCCACAGGGAAGGTTGGGATACAGGTGTGTTTTTACAGTCATTACTGTGCAGAGTGTTCAGTGCGACTGATTCCTTATCTGTCAGACCTGCTGTTTAGTAATACATATACATTAAAGAGCTGAGTGTTTAACCATGCATATATGTGACATGAAAGTACACAAAATAAATATTTAATTGTATAACCATAATTGTACTGATACCCACAGTTACACATGTAATATATATCTGATATCCTGTGTATGCTCAATGCATTAGTTATTTCTATGTGTAAGTACTTTTCTACTGTTAATTTTTTATATAAAGTAAAGAGGAACATCATAATACCATATTTGCTTTTGCTGGATTAGAGCCCAGACTCACCTGTAATGTAAATTAATTTACAACTGCTGCTGCAGGAACAACTAGGCAGCAGCTGTATATTTTCACATTTATTACTATACATGTGAGCTGACCACTATGCAATGCCTCTTAACATGTTTGCATGGTGGCAAAGCACACATGATAGAATGCATACATTCTGAAATTGACTACTGTCTGATTCTTGTCTGCAGGTGTTCTGGACCTGAAGTTGTTGTGGAAGCCTGTTGTCTGTCGCACAATACCACTTAGTAGGTTTGCAGGATGGCAAGCAAAAGATGCAACAGTGTATCCATTTTGAAATTGACAAGTGTCTGCCTACTGTCTGTAGGTGTTCTGAACCTGCAGATATTGTGGACCATCGTGCAATGCCACTTAGTGTGTTTGTGCGATGATAAGCAGAAAAGGTAACAATGTATCCTTTTGAAATTGAAAATGTCTGCTTGTTGTCTAGGTCATTAGACCATGTTTGCATTAAGGTAAGTGTGCACAAACACAACATGCAAATCTCAACTTGCATTATTCTTGTAACAAGAATTTATGTTTCATCTTTAAAAGATAAATGTGGGACTTGGACCAAGATCTAAATATACTATGTAGATTATGACACACACACACACACTCACTCACTTTATTCACAGCTGTAATTTATGCATTCTTTATCACAGAACTATGTTACATGAAATTTAAGTTATTTATTGATTTCCCTGTGTTTGCGCTAAGTTGCACATAACAGAAATCTTAACATTTTTATAAAAAGGAAAACAAATAACACAAACATTACAATCAATGTTTAACATTACAGATTTTTACACAACCCCAGATTTAAATTGTCAAAATAATGAACCTACAAAACACTGTAAGTGTATTGTATCCCTCTTGCCACAGAAAGAGATCTGCAGCAGGAATGCAAATCATTGTGCATATAAGCCATTCCCATTTCCCCCACAATATTAACAAACCATATAACACTTGTACACTCTTTGTCTGCAAAGATTTCAAGCCTGCATCAACTAAAGCACTGCTGCTGGAGATTCCTTTTGGGTGAGGAAACCTATGTATGTTTTTCCTGTGACTGAGGTGCTTTCTGATAACTGATCCATTTTGTTTTCTGTTTTAAGAAATGTGCTTGGTCTGGTGTTTTTTGTTCTATGTGAGTGGTATACACTTAAATATCTAGGCTGCATATTTCACGTTTTTTTATTGGCTAAATTTTCTCTTGAGTGATACTTAAACACTCAGCAAAATTCTGGGCATTTGTCTTTGCAAAGATTGCCAGCCCACATAAATTAAAGCATTGCTAGTCATTCCCTGCTGGATAAGGAAACCTATTTTTTATGACTGATAGCGCTGCTCTCTGATACATGTTACATTTTGTTTTCTGTTTTAAGAAATTTGCTTGGCTTGGTGTTTTTATTCTATGTGAGAGGTGGACACTTAAATTACATACGCTACACATTCTGTGTGTTTTTTTTTCATAAGTTAAATTGTCTCTTGTGTTATACTCAGTGAAATTCTAGGCCTTTGTCTGCAAAGATTTCAAGGTTGCATAAACTAAAGTGCTTCTGGTGATTTCCTGCTATGTTTTCCCACCCACCCACTGTCCTCTTTGTTGATGTGCTTTTTAAATCTGGTGATTTAAACTGCTCACCCCCACTGGAAAATGAGCTTAATAAGCTCATCCCGTTCTGCACTGTTGTTGATATCCTGAATGATTTATTTGCCTTTTCTTGCACTTATTGAAAAAGTAAATTTTGCCTCCCATTGTCTGTTCTACTTGATAAATGTAGTGTATTTTTAGACTCTAGCAAACATTTATTTTTACATCAAATAGATCAGTACATTTTCCATCTAGTGCACTGGGAGGAACACTGCTCTGTTTAAGTTGGGGAAAGACTTGAGTTTTTTGAATGTAGTTTTATTAGCTGGAGGGCTTATTAATCAGCTTATCTTGTTTATTTAGTGCCTTTATAAATTCTGTACAGTTCAGTGGCTCTTGGGCTCATTTATTCAAAGTGGAGTACTTTTATTGAATAATCACTGTTTTATACATTGTTTAAAGTACACTGTTGTATCTACATCTTTAAGTGTGTTTGTAGTAGCATTTCATACCATTTAAGTTTGTGGTAGCATTTCACTCCAGACACTCCTTTACTGTGTTTTTATATTAGGAGGACTGGGATTATTCATCTAGTGGCAGTAGGAGTTTATCTGGTCTGACTGGGCTGGGAAGACACACAAAAGGGCTTTAAGTGTTTTTTTTTTTTTTTTTTTTTGCACTTGTCTGAACATAATTTGCACCATTCTTAGGTTCATAGGTTGATACTAGGCTATCGGCCCTAAGGCCTATGCAAGCCTAGCCATAACAATTCCCTGGAAATTTTTTCCTACAATATTTACTTCTCTGGGCCCCTGTCTAGCTGGGTGACTGACATGATCCCCAGGGTAAATTTCCTATCTCCCATTCACCCATCAAGATTCCTTTTGAAGAGGGTCAATGAGGTGCTCTGCTTGACATGTATGGGTAGTCTATTCCAGAGTATGGGGAGTCTCTGGGTCAGGAACCTATCCCTCCAGCATGTTTTGTTCAATGTGATGATACGGTTTAGATCCCTGGAGCGTGTGGCTCTGAGGGATTGGGATTTCTTTAAGTGGAGCATGTCCAACAGCTCAGGGTTTGACATGGCCTTGTATGTTAAGCAGAGATCGCCTCTGAGTAGATGATATGCCACAGAATATAGCTGGAGTTTTTTTAGACGGTCAGCATATGGCATCTGCTTTAGGTCTGTGATTCTTTTAGTGAGGTATTTCTGTGGCCTTTCCAGCTGTTGCAGATGTCTTGTGAGGTACATCCCAAATGGGGCATTATACTCTATAATGGGTCTAATGAGGGATGTGTACAGTGGGACAATGACCTCCTTTTTTCTGGATGAAAAGCCCTTAGTGATGAGGTGTGCCACGTAGAAGGATTTCCTGACTATTTTGGCGATGTGGTTATCGAAAGTCAGACCACTGTCCACTTGTGTCCCTAAGTCTCTCATCACACTTTCGATGTTTAGTATCCTGCCACCTATGTGGTAGTTCATGGGTACATGTTTTTTTCCAAAGGGGATGACTATACATTTCTTGGTATTAAGCTTGAGCCCATGGCTCTGGCACCAGGCATCTGTTTCTGTAAGGCCCTTTTGTAGAATATCCACATCATTTGGGGATTCAGTAATGGCTCACAGTTTGCAGTCATCTGCAAACTTTGTTAGCCAGAGTCCCTTAATGTTGGCCTGTACTTCAGAGAAGTAGATGCCAAACAAGAGTGGTCTCAGGACTTGTCACTTGTCTAGAGCTGGATTTGGAGTCGGCTACTTTTACAGTCTGGGTTCTGTCAGTAAGCCAGTTGGCAACCCATCGAGTGACGTAGGGATTTATGCCCAGATTAGTAAGTTTATCTTTGATTCCAGAGTGGGGGATGGTGTTGAAGGCCTTGGCAAGGTCCAGATAGGCTGTGTGGACCTCCTTACCTTCGTCCACAGCTCTGGACACCGATTTGAAGAAGTCAATCAGATTCAGGAGACAAGATCAGCCCTTCACAAACCCAAACTGGGTGGAGTCCAGTGTCTGGAGGCTGCCAATGTCTTTGTTTATAAGTTACATGATAATGCGTTCCATGCCCTTGCAGATCAGGCTTGTCAGACTGATGGGACGGTAGTTCCTGGGATCCAAGTTGGATCCTCCCTTGTGGAGCGGGATAACTGTAGCTGTGCACCACTCAGTGGGCACGAAGTCTGAGGTGAGGCTATGATTAAACATGACACTTAGGTGGGGTGCCAGTTCATTTTGTTGTTAATTCTGATACCTAGATAGCATAGACTAGATTCAGACATGCTGCATATAGCCTGCTATTGATACACTTGAGCACTAAAGCAGCCATCTTACATTAAGAAGGGCTCCCCTGCACCCTTGTGGCAGAAGAGTGTGGATCCAGCCTTTGCCTAATGTGAGGCTTGCTAGAGGAAGGGTCATTGTGTGCTTTCCTATTAGTGGATTAGCTTAAAAGTGTTTAATTCCATGTGAATTTAGGCCTAATGTTTGTTCGGGTTTGTGCTCACTAAACCGGAGCTGCTCTACATTTGACATCCTTTGCCAGAGGTCTAGAGTGTTTCAGCTTTAATCCCAGGTAGCCAAGGCAAAAAGAGAAAAACAAAACAAGAAAATAAGTATATTTTGAATTCTTCTGTACTTTTTGAACTGTATTTTATCAAATTGCTGCATCATTTCTGTATTTTTACTGTTTGTGACTGCTTCAGTCTCTGTACTTGACTTGCACTGCTGTGATACCTACATAGCACAGACTAGATTCAAACCTGCTGAATCTAACCTATTATTAATACACTTGAGCACTAAACCAGCCATCTTACATTAAGAAGGGTTACCCTGCACCCTTGTAGCAGACAAATTTGGATCCAGCCTTGTCTGAGCTGGGTATTTTTGGAGGAAGTTTTATTGTGTGCTTTTCAATTGGTAGATTAACTTAAAATATTTTAATTTTGCATGTATTTAAGTCTTGTGTTTGTGGGGAGCAGCTCACTGTGCAACAGGGGTTAGTGGTGCCCTGTATATATGCAAATACCTTGAAAGTCAATTTTTTCCCTAGACATCTGTCAGTGGAACCCTCCCAAGCTTCCCTATTGCACTACAGGTGCACTGAGCAGTGTTGCCATACTTGTCATTCATAGCCTTCAATAGAACAAGCACCTTTGTTAGTCCTAGCACGAAAACTGGTGAAACTAGCCCACTCCCTTCCTTAATAGTACATATAGTAAGACCTGTCTCTGCAAATTAGCCCCTAAGGCAAAACACCTCAAAACCTAATGTCCTGGTCATTGCTGACTCCATAGTGAGACATACAGATGCCCCCACCAGGCTGGACAAGGAAAAGTTCACAGTCAGCTGCCTGTCAGGTGACAGGATCTGTCAAATCACTCATGCACTCAAGTCACTCAACAAGTACCATTATAACTCTGTCATAGTCCATGTTGGGATGAATTACTTCAGACATACCTCTGTGTACTATATGAAGAGAGACATAACTGAAGTCTCAGAGTTTGTGCTCCAGGCAGGTATGATTCTAGCATTTCTATGGAAAAATCAGCAGAACTTTCATTTCAAATGAACAGGGCAAAGAAATAATCGTAATAAAAAACAGTTCTCTGTTTCTTTTGCTTCATCTGATGGAGTAGGTTTTACTACAGATTCAGATGGGGATATTCAAGAATTCCCTCCGCTACCAGATGCACAAGATCCACAGGCTCATAAACAGCGTTTTTATGCCAATAAAGACAATAACAAAAGAGGCAATAAGAAAAAAGGAACTGGTGCTTGTTCTCCAATGGGTGAGGGGCAATTTAAGCAAATTTTGAAACATGGTAGATGGAACTAATGTGTCTCTTACTCATACTTCTAATGTCATTAATTTATCTCGACTTACTTTATCGGAAGAGGATATATCTGTTTTGCAGTTAGGTTTAAAATTTGTGCCATCTGCTATTCCTAGAAATCATGTTGTGAAACAGGAAGTTTTCAGATTTATTAGGAAGTTGCATTTAAAATATTATTTTTATCATGGCAATAAATGTATTCAAAATGATGATACATATAGTTCAGGTAGTGATATAAGTGATGACAGCTTTTTTTCCTGTATTTCAGATGATGATGTTTTAACGACATGTAATGCTTATATTCCTTTAAATACTGAAGGAATTCAGAGCCGAAGTAAATTTATACCTCCCTATACTAACACTACTATTATACAATTCTCTGAAATGTTGTACTTTTCACTTCAAGAATTAGTGAATACTTATGATATTAGTGTGTGTTCTTATAATATGACAAAAAAAGAATGGTTTGCTCTAAAAAAAAACTGATGAATAGAAATGATCTAATTATCAAGCCTTCAGATAAAGGTAATAAAATTGTACTACTTCATTATACTCAATATTATCATATGTGTATGCAACATCTTAATGATGTGTCTACGTATCAGATTTGTGAATACAGGGATTATGTACATGCTATGACACAATTCACTGCTCTGGTTGAAAAGGATGTACGTTTAGGTTATTTTTGTAAAAAAGACTTAGAAACTAAATTTTGTACAGATAATAGTCAATTGGCTACTTTTTATTGCCTTCCTAAAGTGCACAAGAATTTACATAACCCCCCGGGTCGTCCTATTGTGGCAGCTACTAATTATTTTTTACAAAATGTTGGGGAAGTGATACATAGATATTTATTACCCTATGTAGAAAAACTTGATTCTTATATTAAGAATTCTTTTGATTTTATAGATAAGATCTCAGGTGTATCCTGGACACATGACATATTTTGGGTAAGCTTAGATGTTGTAAGCTTATACACAAATATTAAACATGCGGATGGTATGCAGGCATTACACCATTTTTTGGGCGATAGTCCAATTTCCCACTATATTCTAGATCTCACTAGTTTTTGTCTATCTAACAATTTCTTTAGTTTTTATGAAGTTATTTATCATCATTTGAAAGGTACTGCCATGGTGGCACCATTTGCCCCCATGTATGCTAATCTTTTTATGGCTAAGTTTGAACTAGAATATATTTATAGGAATAGTTTTGTACAAAGTCATGTGCTGCGTTATTTCCGTTACATAGACAATTTGATTTTTTTATGTAAAGGGGGTGATGATTTAGTACTGAATTTTGTTTCTGATCTAAACTGTAACAGATATAATATTAAATTTGATGGTTTACAGGTTGGTGTAAAAGTTAATTTTTTAGATATTACTTTGATAGGTAAAGAAGATGGGCATAATTTTACTACGGTTCATCAAAAATTTACTGATGGTAACCAATATTTGTTTGGCACTAGTTGCCATCCTCCAAATACAATTAAATCTTTACCGTATGGAGAAATGGTTAGATTGTCCAGATTATGTAATGATAGTTCAGATCTGGAAAAACAAGTTAATAGTTTAATATATACATTTTTACATAGGGGCTACACTATGCAGTCTATTCTTGAATCAATTAATAAGTTAATAATAGGTAAGGATAGATGTAATAAGTCAGCTAAAAAATTGTGGAATATATAAGATAAAACAAGATAATATCTATTTTGTTACTACTTATAATTTATTGAGTGAAAAAATCTGGGACCTAGTAAAATATTATTGGAAATTTTTATTACAGGATAAATTATTAAATAAATTGCTTCCTGTGTTTCCTTAGATAGCTTACAAAAGAGGACAGAATTTGGGTGACAAATTGATTAGGGCATATTATATATGTCCTACTAATAAATTTATGCTTTCACTGTCTAATTTTGGAACTATACCTTGTCATGCTTGTAGCATATGTCCCCTCATTAGGTTATATTTTTAAAAAATTAATGATAGATTATTTAAACCATATAGATGTTTTTCTTGTTATACTGAAGGTGTAGTTTATTGTCTTAAATGCCCCTGTGATCTTTTTTATGTTGGCGAAACTAAAAGAAAATTTAGAGTGAGATTGCAGGAGCATGTTCGTGATATTAAAAAGGGAGCAGTAGAAATCCTGATTGCCTTACATTTTTTAGAACAACATGAGAGTAATGCTGAACTATTACAAGCAACTATTTTAGAACAAATCTTTGTGAAAAAGGGTGATGATAAATTGTTAAAAAAGATGTTATTATATAAAGAATCTATTTTTATACTGAAGTATAATACATTGTCACCAATGGGTTTAAATATGGAAATTAATTGGAAGTGTCAACTTTAATATGTTTTTCTATATTGAGATTGTTCATATTTGTAGTATTGTTATTATAATATAAAAAGTTAAAACTTCTTTTTTGTATGAGTTTTTAACTGGGGTATAGGGTTGGAGTCTCTTTAAATGTTTAATTGTTAAACTGATTTATTTACTTAATTGTTTGATCAATTATGTGGTGTATAAAAGGGAATGTTTTTCACCAATATTTATGTGCTCATTGAAGGCTGTGGTCGCCGAGGCGCTAAGACATGTTTTATTAGAATAAATTTTTCTACGTGGAATCCTGTTGTTTTTTGATTCTCGTCTTTTTTAAGACTATTCTTTTGTTGGTTCGTTGATTTTCCAGGTATGATTCTAGCCCTAAGCAGCATTTTACCTTCACCCAGGATGATGCCACAATATAAACAAAAATGTTATCAACTTCACCAATTGGCTTTGCTCATGGTGTCAATCTAGGGGGATACAGTATCTGTCAGCCTGGGAAGACATGCTTGACAGGCCACTCTGCTTTGGCAGAGATGGTCTTCACCTGTCTTCTCTAGGCTTTTCGATACTGGTAAAGGCACTTGCCTACCCCATAGTCCCTTTTTAGGCAATGTCAAAAGAACAAAATTCCCAACATAACAAAATCCGCTCAAGACAAACTCAAGGATCTGCTGCTTAATACTAGGAGTCTAAACATGAAATTGCACTTCCTGGAAGCACTTCTCACTTTGGATAATGCTGATGTCTATGCAGTCACTGAGACATGGTTCAAGGCCACGGAAAGCATCCCAGCCGTGCAAGGCTACAATGCCTTCCACATGTTTAGACCTCAAGGCCACGGAAAGCATCCCAGCCGTGCAAGGCTACAATGCCTTCCACATGTTTAGACCTCAAAATGAGAGTAAAAGAACCAAAGGTGGAGATGTATCCATCTTCAATAAAGCCAATTACACCTCGAGAATGGTCAAACAGTTTGGCTTTCTTGAAATACTCTATGTCCAATTAACTATAAGTAAAATATATTAGTTATAGGTCTCCCACCATGAACCAAGAAAAGCACACCACCTATCTAGACTTACTGGAGTCACTTGCCTGACAACCCAACACCTTATTCATGGGAGATTTCAGCTATCCTTCCAAAGACTTGGTGACATACATGAGCATGAACATGGTTGCCTAGATGTTCCTGGACTTTGTCAGTACAACTGTTCTGGAACAGATAGTCTGTGCCCCCAAAAGTACTCAAATGTCCTAGACATAGTACTCAGTAACATCTGGGGTCACTATATTTCCCCCTGTGTGATGCCCTCCCTAGTAAGGTAGAACTATAAGTTAATTTCATTTGAAGTAACTTTTGAACTTGTCACCACTACAGGAGCAAAAAAACTAAAACATTTTTCCAAAGCAAACTGCAGCCTACTAAGCGATGGTCTAAAAAGTTTTTTACCCCTGAAACCATAGACAACAATGATTCCTATGCAGAAGGATACTCAAATACCCTGTATAAACAGTTAAACAACTGTATAGACTTGGCTGAACCTGACTGGATCAAAACCAGGTCTTCCTGAAAAACAAACCACCCTGGAGGACCTAAAGTATAAACAAGTTATATAACAAAAGGACAAAACTGATGTCTAAGAACAAGAAGGAACTGATTCAGCATAGGAAGAATTCACTCCAAACCTTGAACAAGCAAATCAAAAATTTTGTAAAGTCCTTTAAAGCAAATTACAAAGCTAAAATAGCATCCCTAACTAAGGATAATCATAAGGCATTCTTTAACTACATCTGAAATCTAAAAGAGAATGTCCAGCTATGTGCCAAATGGGTAGCAGATGGTACCATTTATACTATACTAGAGAAAATTGTCAACCTGCTAGCTGACAGATTTGTTGCAAACTTCACCCCCCTGTCCCCACCAGCCATACTCCAAAGCATACTTGACATCAGTCTTCTGCCTAGTATCTCTTATGATCAGGTCATATCTGCGCTCATCAAGGCCAAACACATGGCCTCGATAGGCCAAGATAACATCCCAGGTTACTTATTAAGCAATCTAAAACAGCACCTAGTTTAACCACTTGCCATTCTCTTTAACCTTAGCCTGAGAAGTGGCTTTGTTACAGCAGGGTGGAGAACAGCAACAGTAATCCCCTTGCACAAAGAGGGTCATCAATCAACCTTGGAAACTAAAGACCTATAAGTCTAACTAGCCTCATCTGCAAGGCCATGGAAAGAATCATCACTGACCTTATCAGCAAAGACATAGTTGACTTTCACACTCTAGACCCAACCCACTTTGGTTTTGTTAAGGGTAGGTCATGCTTATTTAACCTAGTAGTCTTCTTTGAGAAAGTCACCAAAGCCCTGGATGAATGTAAGACAGTGGATACTGCCTAGCTGGATCTAGCCAAGGTATTGACACAATCCCCCACTCAGGTATAATTGAGAAACTCTCCCAGCTGGAGTTTAACCCTTTCATCACTGGAAGGGTAACCATTTGGCTCACTGACAGAACACTTAGTGTCGAACTTGGTGACTCTAACTGTATCAGTAGACCCATCACCAATGGTGTACCACAGGAATCTATGCTGGGCCCTTTACTGTTTGAAATCTAGTTCTCAGAAGTCCAGCTAAAGTAGACAGTTTTGGCTTAACAAGTTCTCTCATAATTTTAAATTGGGTGTAATCATTGAGTCCCCCAGTGATGTTAACATATTACAGGAGGGGCTAACACAGAGAAACACCTGATGCCAAAGCCACAATGAAAAACTAAAGTCAAAAAAGTGCTTTATTATCCCCCTTGGCAAAGCAGAATTCCCTGTTAATTACAATATTGATAGCACCCCTCTAAGTTCAAATGCAGTGGTACAAGATCCAGGAACACAGGTTGATAGCAATATGAACTTCAACCACCAAATTTCCACAGTGGTAAGGAAAACCTTCTATGTTGTGCATCTCATAAGTAAGGGAATCACAACCAGGTCTAAGGATGTTATAACTCTACTGTACTCAACCCTCATCAGACCATTAATGGAGTACAATGCTCCTTTCTGCATGTAACTTAGCAGACAACTGCAACAGCTAGAGAGACCACAGAGGTTTCTCACCAAGAAAATACAGGGCCTCCAAACCAAGACTTATGTGGACAGACTGAAAGCCTTGTCACTGTACTGTATATCATATAGGCTCCTGAGATGTGACTTGTGCCTACTCTAAAGGGGAAGTTTCTGACCCTACCCTGATGGAAATGCTGCACATCTGCAAGTCAAATGGCAGAAGAGTCACTCTCTCTAGGGGATCTTAGCTTGTGACATTAACAGAACATGCTGGAGAGTCAGGTATATCTCCCAGAGACTGCTGCTCCTCTGGAATAAACTTCCAATTCATGTGAAGCAGAACTCCTCAATTACTCTATTTAAATGCAACCTAGGCAAATGGATGGCAGACTGCAAATTCACCCCAGGGTGTGGCACCCATGTTCCTCATGGACAGGGGTAATCGGTGATTATCATAGACTTGCTCTGTGAATTACATCCATCTAACCAAGGACAATTGATGCAACTTTGGATTAACATGGCTAGGCTTGTAAGAGGTCTAATGCCACTAGCCTAGTAACCTACTATGAACATATGAACCTATGAACTCTCAGTTGTTTGTACATGTGTTATTTGTGTATTTAGCACAATAACTGATCACACAAACATTTATGAGTATTATTTGCATCAATGCAGCTCTGTCTTCTCTTTGTATTGTGTTTATTCTTCTCTTGTTTGTGTTGTAATCACTCACATGCATTCTGTAGGGTATTTTGTATAATTTCCTTAAAATGTATGATAATATTACATTACACTAATATGCAGTTTTCAAAAAAGACAGGTGAGTTTGTCTATTAGCGAATAAAAAGTGAGAAATGTGTGCTGCTCACATTCATTTAAAAGCTTGATACAATTATATCTACACTTTGTAAGTGCAACCTGGGTGACGCACCTAATGTAGGTAAGTTGAGTCTGAATATCTGTTGTGTTTCCTTTCTCCCTACCAGTAATCATTCACATTTGCAATCCGTTAGCAACTAACACTGATAGTTCTACACTCTATATATATATATACATACACATATTTTATATATATATATATATACATACACATATTTTATATATATATATATATATATATATATATATATATATATATATAGATATATATATATACATATATATATTTATATATATGTATATATATATATATATATATATATATATATATATATATATATATATATACATATTATATATATACATACACATATATCTATATATATATGGGTCTACCTGATAACACTGACATGCCAAAACACTGACAACAAAATAACCGAGTTGCCGGCCCTGATGCACAACCTTCAACGAAGGTGCGCACATTAACGCGTGTCTCCACACAGAAGACGCTCTAGCTGAGAATCGAACAGGACAATGTCTTACAGTGAGGTGGCAACTCTACCACAGCACCACCACCGCAAGCATTATCCTGCCTTGGGTGATACTTCTCATACTTTGTTTTTCTCCATCATTAAATGTCTACCTTCTATCTCTTTATTACCATCCCTCACTGTCCCCAAATGTTGTGTCAATACCTCCAAGGAATGTCCGTGCTTGTTTCACATATCATTGTGCATCCCAGCAACTATCCTTTCTCATTCCTCACCACCTTTTCCAGTTGCCCTTCTAACCCTATATGAAAAACAGAAGCATTTCACAAATAAAATTAAGAAATAAATTGCCATTTTCCCCACAGCTGTTCCTTATGGTACCTATTGTTTATTTTCCTCTTGCATATTATGCCCCTCCTCTTGCACTCCTGTTTCTCTTTTGGGTTGGAACTTTGCTATGCTATTGCACATGCGGCTGCCATGAAGAGCTTCTTTGCATGTGAACACACATTTCACTATGGGATATGATTTCTGTAATATCTATCCCTTTAATCACCTGTGTTTTAATCACACAACTCCTTCACCGAACCTGTCTGATACTAGTTGCCTCTGTAACATTCCTCCACTAATTTCATCTGCACTCCTTTTGGAGAACTAGATGTGCTATGTAAGCCTTGATTTATAAAAAAGCAGACAGGTTACATTGTGCTATACAGTCCTTGATATTTAGTACTGCACAGCTGCAAATACTTGTCTATTAATCTCATCTTTAGTTTAATCTTTTAATTCCTTTATTCTGGTTTATTTTGGCTTCCACTGAGGATCTTGGCTGGGGGGGGGGGTAGGATTCAAGCACTGAGTTCCACCATTGCTGTCTTTTGAAGGGAATGTGGCTAATCATGCTGACTTTCTCTCAGCTACCTTGTGTGAATGCACTGTGAGGGAGGGGCCTTGGGAGGTTTCACTCTATTAGGTAGCAACTACAGCTTGCACACAGTGTCAACCTTTTGATGAACCAGATCCACCCCCCATCACCAGGGAAGGCAGCACTGCAGTGACTGTAGCCTTCCATCTTCCCTGACTAACTAATATAGTTGACTGAGCCACTGTTTATACTCAAGTCATTTGCAGAGCACTTGGGGTTTTATGTCTCCGTGCCACAGATCTGGTTAACTCTTTATCATTTTTCTTATGCTTTTGCATGTCTTCTCAAATATATGACAATTTTCATTAGCCCAGTACATCTCTTAATGTTACGTGTGTGTGTGTGTGTGTGTGTGTGTGTGTGTGTGTGTGTGTGTGTGTGTGTGTGTGTGTGTGTGTGTGTGTGTGTGTGTGTGTGTGTGTGTGTGTTTGTGTGTGTTTGAATCAATGTGTTTATTATTTGGTAAGGTTAAGCAGGATAGTTGATGGACTCTAGACCCATTTCAGTACAGAATTGCTAATAGTCAAGAAGTGAGAGATAGAAGATTAAAACTAATAACTGTTAATGTGCTTTACTCTACAGTCCATGGTCTGATCCCCTCAGTCTCTATTTTCCAGGTCTATATTAGAACATTGAAGTTTCAAAACTTTGAATGTTCTAATATCGACCGCTATTCGGCAAAAGCTGAAAATATCAAAGCAACGGAAAACCGAATTTTTTCCTAGGGAAAGAATTCGGTTGTCCACTTCTGTTGCTTCGGTATTTTCAGCATTGTGGTGGAAAGTTATGGGTCAGATTCAGGTAAGTGTGTGACTGAGTGTGGGTTAGGTTAATTAGGGTTAGGGTGCGGGTTAGGTATGTGTGCAGTTGTGTGGACGTGAGGTTTAGGGCGGGTTAGGTGAATTAGGGTTAGGGCATGGGTTAAGTATGTGGGCGCTTGTGTGGACATGAGGGTCAGGGTGGGTTAAGTTAGTTAGAGTTAAGGTGCAGGTCAGGTAAGTGTGTGATTGTGTGGCCATGAGAGTTAGGGCACGGTAGGTGAGTTAGGGTTGGGGCGCAGGTGAGGTGAGTGTGCGATAGTGACAGACTTTAGGGTTAGGGTTTGGATTAAGGTAAGTGGATAGTTAGTGGTGTGTGTGTATAGTTTATTGTAGGGTTAGGTGTAAGATTTTAGGTGTATGTGTGTGGATTGCGGTTTGTTTGGTGTGCTTCTGTTGTGTGTATGTGTTTTGGAACAGCAATTTTTTTCCCTGGGAAAAAATTCGCTGTTCTGTATGTTTGATGTTTTCAGCTTTTGCTGAATAGGGGTCAATATTAGAACATTCTTAGTTCTGAAACTTCGATGTTCTAATATAGACCCTATTTTCCTGCTATATAACTCTGAGAAAGTAACATCCTAACTATGATACCAAGTCATCACTGAAAAGAAGCTTATCTCTGTAGGCTTAACTGGTCATAAGAATGAAGAGTTATAAAATGCATATTAAAATAGATAAGCAGAATAAGTACAATGAGAAAAAAAACGAAATGTTAACATTACTAGGTGAACTTCATGAAATCGTGAAAATTACTACATTGAGTATGTGATATTAAAACTAATCATATACAATTAGCAGTATGTGAAACAGAAACAAATATTAAAATTAAGTTAAATTAATCTAAAACTACTAAATAAAATGTCAGATATCAGAAGAAAACATGATAACCTTATCAGTATAATGAAACTGTTATGAAATGTTCCAGAGTCATAAATGCCTACACTAAGATTACACTAGGTGTACACAATCTGTATTCAAGAAAATCCCTACTGCATTTTTTGTGCTGTCTATTGACTCAGAAAGATTATAAAGTGTAAACCTAGTCTACACTTTGCAGAAACCTTTATGCATCCCCTCGATATTCAAGACTGCAAGAAAATCAGTGGGAAAACTAAAATTAGGAAGAAGGTGGGAGTTATGCGTGTGTGTTGTCTATTCACTCAGAACAGTGTTTATACTTAGTGTACAGTTAGCCAGATTCATGAATTCCTACACTATCTGTTGGTATAAAAAAGGAGACGTGTTCAGTGTTAGTAAAGATTTTGAGGAATGCGAGCAAGGAGGGAAATTAATGTAAGAACAACATAATGAATATGTTGAAAAAACAGTATAGGATGTAATGCAAACACTGGGAATTCAAGAATAGCAAGGAACCTTAAAAGTGACCTGAAATTAATGCTCTGTATTATTCCTAACCTAAAATGAAAACTCTGCATTATACCTGATTGAATTAAAAGTGAGTGTTCAATTAATTAAAATGTCTGACCTGTCTATAAAACTAAATGGACTAAAAACATTTTCACTACTTGTATCTTGTTACACATATCCACAGAACAGAGCTTCTAGTTACTCAGTTTATGTAGTATATTTTGTTCAGTCTCTTCTCACATATCCTTAGCTGTCATGACAATCCTTCTTAATCCATACTCCTAAGTAATTCATTTTATGATGTCCCCATAAATATGGGTATTGTTGAACCAATTTGTGTGTGCGTACATAGTTTTCAGCTATTGCTTTTGTTTTATCTTCATTAATTTTGTATCCCAAAAAGATTTATAACTGTCTCATAATGTTCCACAACACTGAAATGTCCTTTTCTGGTTCTGTCAGATACAAAATAATATAATCTACAAATAAACCAACTTTTATTGACTACCATACCAATTTCTAAGTTCCTTATTTTCTTTGCCAATGATTCTAAATATAATGCAAATAACAAAAGGGAAGGAGGATACCCATGCCTGGTTCCTCAACTCCAATAAAACTTATCAGAGATGAACTCTCATACTTTAACTTTTGCCTCTGATCTTTCATCTAACTTTCTAACCAATGCAAATTCTTCCATTTTTCTAGTCATAGAATCCCAGCTTACTCTGCTGAAGGCTTTTTCAGCGTTAAGACCCGCCAACAACAGTGGTATATTCTTACATTCTCCCTCCCTCTGGATCATCATTGTTCAAATGATTGCTGCCCCCAAAACCTTACTGATCCATACTTGTCAGTTTTGACATCACAGTTGCCATTCCTTTAACCATTATAGACATATTCACGTTATAATCATGGTTTAGAATTGAAATGGATCTATGTGAAGGTGGATCAACTGGGTCTTTTCCATTTTTAGGTATTACAGCCACCACAGCTTTCAACCAGGATGGTGGTGCCTCTCCTCCTTTAAAGTACTGTTAAGCAAAACCTTTTACATCTTTATCACTTTCTTTTCTCCTAGTTTCCAAACTTCCACAAGAATACCATCTATTCCTTAAGACTTTCCTATAGATCGGTTATACACAACCATTTTTATCTAATCTCCTCCTATCCTGACTGTTAGTAATTAAGCTTCATCTACCTATAAACTTGGCATATTTACTTCTTCCATAAACATTTCCATTTGTACTTTTTCTTGAATTCCACATTTCTCTGCTTTATACATTTTCCAAAAATATTTCTAATACCTCTACAGGATTTCTGGTTATTTCCCTTGTTGTAGGCTCCCTAACCTTGGCAACAGCAATTTCTGCTTCCTGTTGCCTGAGCCATTGTGTTGCCCCTCTTCTTGTTCTGTGAGAGTCCCCCTGTTCTGCAATACTTTAACCATTGTCACTTCCTCTAATAATTCTTCCTACTTAACTATATGTCTTTTTATTTTATTCCCACCCTATTTCTAAACTCTACTTTCACTTTTATTCCACTCCCTAGCTATATTTTCTGAAGAAAGTTCTGCCTTTCTGATAACTCCCAAGTACTTTCCACTACCTGTTCCTTAAATTTCTCTCTTTGACAGACACATGGGACGTGCCAGTGTCTCATTCTTATTTCATTACCTTGTATTTTTATTTTAGTTATTATTGGCACATGATTTGAAATAGTTAATGGATGTGTATCAAAGCTTTCAATTATACACATATTCCTGTGAAATATAATTTCTGTCTAGTCTAGCCCAGTTGTTGTACCTTATGGAATAATACACAAATTCTCCTTGAACTCTTACTACTGACTTCACATCTTCCACATATCATCATAAATTTCTTCAAAAATCTACCTTCTTTTGTTATATTAACCCATCTAAGCCCTCCCAGACACAGCCTCACTATTGCAAATCAAAAGCCAGTCCCCACCTATAAGCTAATTGTTTCTTTGTCTAGCTGGTCATAGTTAAACATAAACACAAACACGCACATGTATGTGTACATAATAAAGTATCTCTCCCTCTCTCTCACTTGATATGTAATTTACATGTTTGTGTGCCTCTGTATGTATGCTCTACAGCATCTGTAATTTTTTGGGTATAATGATTTGCCTTTGTAAATTTTAGTTTAAAATATATGTTACAAAACACTATGAATGGAATTATACTACTTATGCTGTCACTGTACTTAAATGTCTTTTTCTTTTTATACCTATCCATTCTGAGTTGTTGTAACTTATTCCAAATCCCTTTTAACCATACATAAAATGAATTCTAGCACTGCTCAATGGTTTAAAAAAGATGTACTATTTCTTAGATACCACACTTGAAAATAAAATTATCTGAGTTTGGAATCCATATCCTTTTACTGAAGCACTAGATCTATACAGAAAATTAAATTCTTTGTATAAAGTACAGTCAGTCCTTTTCAAAATCAGCTGACATACCATAGGAAAACACAAATGACTGAAAGTCTTATTACTAAAGTACTCTAGAAGGCTAATACAAAATGCCAAAGCCTAATTAGATGTATACATGAGAGATTTGTAATCGAACAGTAATATTAGGACTACTCAATAATGGTTCTGATTTGTGCTGTTCTCGCTCCTTTGATAGGGCCATATAAAAACGAGGAGCTAAAATGAGGAGTGAGTGACCTTATCTCATATAAAACACTGACACGTAAAGTCTGCCTTCCTCTCTCACATTTCTAATGGCGTCTCAAGTTCTCCTTTTGCTTTCCTCTTGAGGATGCCATGACCTGTGATGTAATAAAATATATCTTTCAATTAATCTACTTCTCTGGCTCTAATTATTCCTTTTTGCACATATGTGGCAGGTCCGCAATGCAAAGCTCATCTATAAATGTACCACTGAGAGAAATTAAAGTTGGCAACTTTAAGCAAAGAAAACAATGTATGCAGTTAATTTATTTTAAAAGCACTGCGTTTGATATGCAACTTTGTATATCTTCACAGATAAAGAGAAGTAGGCTCTGGGTCATTGCAAAGCTATGCAGGTGGACTTAGCATTTCAGTCTTTCAATTACTAGATAATAACATATTCAACCTTGGTGCATTAAAAATCAGTGACTTGAATCATTGTGACCATAAAGGCCCTTTCAGTACTGCAAAAGTTAATGTGCAGCATGTGAATGCATGTCATACTTAAGTAATAAATGAGTACTTGCACTGACTTACTGCTATTAAAAAGATATATTATATAATCAATGCTAGTAAAAGAATATGGATTCCAGTCTCAAACAATAATTTATATAAATACACACACACACACATATATATATATATATATATATATATATATATATATATATATATACATGTATGAGTGTACGTTTGTGTGTGTATACCCATCATTAAGTTTGTTTCTTCTTGTGCAGATTTTTTTATTGTCAGTGTTGGTCATTAAATTGATCGAATTATGCTATAATCAAGTTACAGATTGTCAACTACAGCATAATTCATAAGTTTTTTACCTTTGTTTGTAGTTGTGCACCCATGGAATATATAGATAGACAGATAGATCGATGCTATACATGGTCCTTATTAGTTTGGTCAATTGTGGCTTAACTTGACCTTGGTTATCACTGTCTATGGTCAACAGTTGTGCTGTGATCAGTCATCCTCAGGGAAGGGTAATACACCCCTCTCTTGGGGATCATGCAATCTGATAGTTAGTATATATAATTACCAGGCATGTTTGGGACACAGTCCCCCAAATGGGGTTGCAGGGCCCCTCTCCAAAAAACACTCTGAAAAAAAATAAAGTTCCTAGAATTAGCCATGAAGCATGAGCTGTAGCATATCAGTGTGTTTCTGTTGATGAAAAAGTCACTAAGTTAAACAGGTTGACATCTGTGCAGCTCAACTATTAGTAGTAGATCCCTACATATATAATGTGCGTGTGTGTGTGTGTGTGTGTGTGTGTGTGTGTGTGTGTGTGTGTGTATAAATATATATTGTTGTGGATGCTTTGTTAGTATGTGATGCACTCAACAAGTAACAAATAATAGTTTAGATATCTGTGTAGGATGCCTTTTATTATGTAGAAATTTGATGTTTTCCTTTTTAATTTCTTTTTACATTCCGTTTTTGTTTAGGTTCAATGTTGCAGTCATAAATGTAAACATGTCTTCTTTTCCAGTCATTATGTTTGATCTTTTTTTTCCCCCAAGACTATCGCAGTTTGTGGTTCATGTTTCTTGTGCCTGCTTCCACTTTGACTTCAAAGTGTGATTGGATCCAGCACCTTTTTCTGATTAATATATATATTTATATAATATATAAATACACATATGTATGTGTAAGTAATGTAAAGATATTATTATAGTAATATACTTTAATTAGTTGAAAAATTCCAGATTCTTAAAGTAATCCTAAAATTCTAGGACACTGCATTAGATTAGAGGTTTTCTTCCAAGTGTAAGGAAAAATGAATACAGAATCCAACCCCAGAATGCTGAAGAAAGCACCAAGACTGTTGCACATATATTAAATATTACAGGCAACACAAATTATGCTGCAGCATTGCTCTGGATTGTAATGCCAAATTCAAGAAACCTGTTTTTTTTCCCTTTAGTAATCAGTTGAAATTCTGAAATGTATATCCTTGAGAAAAGGAAAGCAGTGCCTTTGTTCATGACCATTTCACAATGTACTAATGGCTACAGTGTATTTTACTCCTTCTCAGATGCTTTCATCATTCCCTCATCTTTTCGCAGTATGTTTTGTGAACCACTCAACAAGCACGTCATCCTTCTTTCCTTCCTTCCTTCCCAGAGGGCGTACTTAAAGTCATTGTACCATGTCCCATTTTGGACAGATGCTCTATGAGGAGCTATTTGCAGACAGCATTATCTAGCCCATCATAGCCCTGTCCAAGATTTTCTTCTTCAGTACTATCAAATCTGACATCATGACTAATTCTGTCTTCATTTCATTTGAATAAGTATGTTTTGTAAACATATTTCAGCACTCCTGTGTGTACCTCACTTGTGCCATTCTAAAAGCAATACCAAAATCCATTCTCCTCTGCTGCTTTGTGTCCTACTCTATACTCTTGACTTAATTCTCCTTTCAGATAAAAGACTTTACCAGAACTGACATATCTGTTACCATTGGCCTTTTTATTTCATTCTTACCTTGTATACCAATTACGATATTGCTTCAAGGATTAACTTAACTTTAGAAGTTAATGCCAAACTAAGGGACAGAGCATTGACTGTGTTGCTGGAGATACATGGTCACTTTCCAAACCCAGTCCCTAATGCAATAACTGTGAGGGCTCTTACAAGATCTCATTATTCTCACTGCTTATTCCAAGAACCTTCCTGCTGTTATCATTTATATATCAGTCAGCACTGAACAGTAATACAACAGCAAAGTAATTTTGAACTCTCTTAGACAAATTTCTTCACAAGTGTCATTTCTTTTAGCAGATGGCAACACACTAATGATACTAATGTAAATTTTAAAATGACCACAAATCCTGTGTGACCAGTTCTTTGAGATGAGCATATCCCTCCTTCCAACAAGCCAGATCTCTAAATTCAGGCTTAATTGACTAAGTTAATGAGGAAGAAAGTAAGTGAGTAAAAAATAATAAATAAATAAGTAAACAAATGAAATGCATGTATAAATAAACATGTATGCATTCATACAAGGGCACACTAAAGTTCCTTCATCTCCTCGACTAACAAGGTGAAAATATTCATGTAAACTACAGTTAATGAAGAGGACATATATCAAATACATTCATCAGACATTGTAAGAACTCTTACTCCCCAGTTCTTCCCTCACCATCAAACAGACTCCACCTCATGCCTTCTGTCTACTTTATCACCATTCTGATTTCTTTTGATTGTCTGTGCCTTAAATATCAAGCAGAAAAATAGATTAATTCTAGTATGGCATCTACTTCACAGTAACCAGTGCTGTCTGTACCCATACCAGACTTGTTGATAGTAACCAAACTATACTACCATTACCTAAAGTTAAACTACACCCTAAGCTTTTTAGTAATAGTATACTTGATTCTTCATGTGTATGTTAATTAGGCCCAGAAATCTTTCAGTTCACTTTCATTTCTTCACTTTGATTTTTTTCCTTGAATTTAAGGCTAGGCTTCATAATATCCTCACCACTCAAAAGCCTAGTAGGTATATATCAAGCTATGAACATCTAATGTTGATTCGGAAAAGAAGCTGTGTCAGCCCGTGTGGCTTGTTAGGCATACATTCTCTATAGCTGTTAGCATTGCCTGTGGCCCTCAGTTTTTACATTTTGAGTTACTGTCCTAATATATTTAGATAAGTGTACATATTATTATCTAAAGTGAGACTTTTCCAAAGAGTTAGTTTATGGATGAATGTTTATTAGAACAGGTTTGAGTTAGTTTTACTGCAATACTAAATAAAATAAATTGAGAAGCACTCTAATGTTGGTCATTGAAGTGCTACTTTAATGTTCACAAGTGTAGATAAAATTAAGACTATCTGAATATAAAATAACTGCTATCTTACTACCTAAAATAACAGCTGCCTACCTTATTGCATCTTTGAAGGAATGGCTGTCAGCAAGTAATGAATTGCAGAGCTGTTGCACTAAAATGAAAAGTGTGACAATCTGGAAAGACTATGGGTGAAGGTTTGATATTTTCTTTGAAGCAGAATACGTAACGAAACTCTAATTTACCTAGATTGTTTTGACGGTGCAGGAGAAGGTTGTATATCAAAGTATAAATAAACCTTCAGGTTGCACAAATGAGAGTCATTCAGTGAAAATGATAAAACAGTAAGACTGATAATGTGTGTACTCTATGACTTCAATGCATCAAAGCATTATCATCAGTTCTCAGTGACAAAAAACTCCCTTACATCTATGAAAAATCATACAATGGGGACGCAAACTGTAGAGTAGGAAGAAGATGGCAATTACAAAAGCCAAAACATGTTTATATGTCGGAAACCAAGAAAGCACAATTTGGGGGTACCGTGGTACTTTAGTATAGATTAGAATATCAGGATATGATGAGAAAAAAAAACATTTTTGGAGATTCAGGGTAGATGTTTCATATAGTAGCATCATGTCCTCCACCATTTAAAAAAAAAACAGCTTCATTTGCTGACATAACATATTTCATTGTCCTGATGTTTGATATGTTTTGTTAATCATGCAATGTGTAGAACTGCTACTTTACTTCCTGTGGATCCTTGAATGGGAATACATTTCGAGGAACAGTGTGAACCTTAATGCTCTATTGTATTTTACTTTGTTTTGGAACTGCCCAAAGACTGAATTTGTGTCATCTCAATCCTCCTGGCATCTCTTCACTGGTACTCTTACACCATACTGCAGTCAGCATGCATACCTCCTTATTCTTTTTTTTGGATCATGGTTAAACTTGCGCACAGTTCAGACTTGGCCCTTTCTACTATATTTCTTTATACTAACTGTACTTCCATTCCTTTCTGGTAGGCTCCCTACTGAAATGTCGGTATTCAAAATGCTGAGTGCCGGCAAGCTGAAAAAAAAAAATATGGGGGAAGAGGCAATCTCTAAAATTACTCTTATCCTTTAAACTTCTTTTTTAGAGGTGGGGCAAGCTTCCCCCAACTCATATATAGCACTTCCATGATTGCTATATCTCAGAGGGAAAAGGGAATATTCTGAGAAGTGGCATCTCGGACTTAGCATATACAAGTCCTTTCTTTTGGCAATTCAGTCTCCATATTCTGGGATTCACTCTTGTGGGTTCCATCATTTCAAATAGTTACTGTTCTGGCACAAACATATATGTATAAATAGCTGTATGTGTGTGCGCCTGCAGGTTTGTGTGTTTCTGTATGTGTTTGTATCTGTGTGCCTCTGTATGTCTATTGCTGTATTTCTTGAAATATCTTTGTTGTTTGATACTTGTGTTAGGAGTAATAACAGTCTGATGCATTACAGAAGAATGCTAAGTACTGGGTGCTATTTCCTATACTAAAGATAAAATTCAGTATTATACTTTTTGTGGTCTCTGTTCAGGAAACTAAGAGGACTAATTAAGTTCAACCAAAAAAGTAACAAAAACTGATGAACTAGAAATGGCCAAACGCCAGTGAACGAAGTTGAAGTATAGGAAACACCAAAGTGGTCTTTTTTAGAAAACATTCAAAACACACCATTTGATAAATTTGGTAATTTTTTAACAATTGACATCTGCGAGCTTTACTCCTGTATTCCACATACAACTGGAATCGAATGGGTAACTGATTTTATCAGAAGTAAAGGAGCAGATGACAATGAATGTCTTCTAATAGAACAACTACTAGACATAATTCTAGCAAATAACTTCATCCATTTTGAAGGTTTGCTATTTAAACAAAAGATAGGAGTAGCCATGGGCTCTCCTATGGGTTCAAGTTTTGCAAACCTGGTCTTAGCCCATTGGGAAAATGAACACCTATTTAACAGCGTTTGGATGAATTCAATACTTTGCTATAAAAGGTTCTTGGATGACATTTTTATCATTATCAAGGGGGACGATACGCTTGCACAGCAATTAGTTGACTACCTTACTTCAACCACCCATTTTCTTAGGTTTACAAAAAACTTTCAGTTAACAACAATTAATTTTCTAGATGTATGCTTGACTAAACATTCAGACAAGTACACAGCAAAAATTCATAGAAAGGAAACTCACTGTAACAACTACCTACATTTTACGAGTATGCACCCCCACCACCAGAAGAAATCAGTAGTCAAGGGGCAACTAGTCCGAGCTGCAAGAATGGTAACAACAGACCAGGAGTTCGATGAAGAATGTAACCTGTTATTTGACATGTTCACAAACAGAGGGTACCCAGACTCATTTCTACAAGGTATTTTTAGGGAAGTCACTGAAAAAAGGAGTAAGGGAATTTACTCCCCAATTTTAAACGTCAAGGAAAGAACCAACATCAACTCAGAGAACAATATTAACACCAACTCTGAGCAGACCACTCAGTTAGACATGCTTAGTATTACACAAGAACCTATGAACCTAGTGGCTAAGAATGGGGGTAATTTTAACACTGCATTTACATTCACTTACTGCATTGAGGCACAAAATATAGGTAGTATAGTGAAAAAGTACTGGCGTTTCTTGTCATTAGACAAAGGTCTAGCACATATGTCTAATTGTAATCCAATAATTACATATAGAAGAGGCCACAATTTGAAAATGTTGGTTGAAACAAATCTTAAAAAGAGAAAATCAAAAAGAGGCACGACAAAATGTGGAAATTGTAAATATTGTTCTTATATAAACACATCAGAAACGTTTAACATCAGAAAAGAAACCTTCCAAGTTAGTACATGCTGTGATTGTAACTCTAAAGCAGTTGTCTATCTGGCTCAATGCTCAAAATGCCCCGCATTTTATGTGGGCAAAACCGATAGACGACTGTGGGATCGGATGTATGAGCACTGCTATGCAATTGCTAAAAACAAGGATGACAATGCCCTTGCCAGGCACTGTTCTACACACCCAGAACATAAATTCAAATTTTTAGTCATAAGTCAAATTAACCAAAGCTTAAATGAGAAAGGGTTGATTAATGATAATTTATTAAAATTAGACCTGGAGAGAAGTGAATTAAAATGGCAGATAAGATTAATGGCTTGTAACTATCCAGGACTGAATGAATTCCTTTCCATAGCGTGTATTTTAAAAATTAAAAGTTTATTAAGATAAAATATAAACACTCGGTTTCCGAGTATTAATTACTATTACTATCCTTTAAACTTGCAGTGTATTGTTAAAACATGTACACATGACATGATGGGTTTAGTCAATGGGTAATTTGTAATTGATGAAAGGTTTAGTACAATTTTACTGAACACAGTTAAAATCTAAGTTAACGAGTGTATGTATGGGGGGTACAATAGTAGAGGCTACTGGTAACTTTAGCAAATGTACTCACAGGTCATTAGGATAACACCAACATACAAACACTTTTTATCTTATTTTCTTATTTATTACTTTTCAACCCTATATGAAGCAAGTACGGATTCTTTACACCACTACAAGCCTGGTAAAAATGTGGTGTATTGAAGCTAAAATTTACGGCTCATGGCTAGTTAGTAAGGTGAGGTAGGGAAATCTTTATTAGTAAGTGTTTGCATTTGGGAAGCACGCGTATGCGAGTTGCATTGTAAAGCGTCAGCAACTTGCTATAATTAGGATGCGTGCTCACTAATACTCATACTTATACTTATTAAAGTAAAACCCTCCTATGATTTTATACTATATATTATATATTATATTTTATGTGTGATGGTTTTAGTTGAACATTTGGTTTCAGAATTAGCGGCGCTGATTACTGCCCGCTTTCTAAATGTTGACACAACATTTTTTATTTGTGAAACATTGAACACCATTGTTGTTGTATACACTCATTTAAGTTCTAAAGGACAATATACTTTGTATTTTTTAAATTAAATTGGCATATTAAACACTTAATGTTTGATATAAAAGTAGGAATTTTACAGGAAGTTGTTGTCTGAGGAAGTTCCGACATTGGCTGGGACGAAAAACACTTGGAGTGCTTGGTGTTTAACGTTATCGAGTGTAAATAAACCGTTTTGGATTTTATAACTTTTTACATTGGTGGACTCTACTTTGGTGTTTCCTACACTTCAACTTCGTTCACTGGCGTTTGGCCATTTCTAGTTCATGACTAATTAAGTTCAACAAGGTCATTTAAGATATCAAGTCAACATCATAGCTGAAAATAACTACAGGGGCTTCTACAGCTATTATGTGTAACTTCAAAGGCAGCATGCAGCAGTGAGCTGAACTGGTGGTCAGTGGTGCCACCCTCACTGAGTAGAGGTGAATACTGAATCTTCTGGCTGACAAATTCTGCTCAAATTTCATCCCCACCTCTCCCCCCTAATTATTAGAAGGAATTAGGTCCTAGTGGTGCTGACTAAGGCAAAAAACCCAGCCTCAATGGAACCCAACAATATCACAGGAAGCCACCTAAATAGCTTAAAACATAATATATTAGGACCACTTGAGTCACTTTTGAACTATTGCTTCAAAACAGGCTTTGCAGCACAAGCATGCAGAGGTGCAACAGTTATTCCACTTTGCAAAGGTAGACCATCATTCGACCCAGGAAACTGCAAACCCATCAGTCTGGCTAGTATGGTATGCAAAACCATGGAATGAATTATCATGGAAATGATAAACAAAGACATAGACAACAATCAAACACTGAACACATCCCAGTTTCGATTAGTCAAGGGAAGGTCAGCCTGTGTAACCTGGTAGACTTGTTTGAAAAGGTCACCAAGGCAATGGATGATGGAAAAATGGTGCATATTTCCTACCTGGATCTGGCTAAGGTGTTCGATACAATACCTACTCAGGTATAGTTGACAAACTCAGTGAATTGGACATAAATTGCTATATAACTCACTGGATTGCCAGCTAGCTTACAGGCAGAACCAAGGATGTCAGGATTGGTGAGACCACATCTACTAAGAGACCAGTCACTGGTGGGGTACTTCAGGGCTCCATGCTGGAACCACTCCTAACTGGCATTTACTTCTTGAAGGTAAGGCTAATGTAAAGGGCCTTTGGCTGAACAAGATTGCATATATTCCTACAGTGATGCAGATATCTTACTAGAGGTTCTAACACAGACAAATGTCTGGTGTCAATGTCATGGATTAAAACCCAATGCCAAAAAATGCATTATAATGCCTTTTGGGAAAATGACCACCAAGGTTAACTACTCCATTGATAAAGACACCCTTAAGAGTTAACCTGGCAATCAAAGATCTGTGGACATGTAGGCAGTAATCTGGCTTTAGATCAACATTTGGACAAGGTAGTGAAAAATTCATTCTGTATTGCACAACATATAAGCAAGGGCATGGTTTGCTGGTCAAAGGGAGTTATAGTGCTATATTATTCAGCCCTTATCAGACCAACCATTGAGTATAATGCCTTCTTCAGCATGTACCTGATCAGACATATGCAACAGATGGAATTCATACAAAGGTTCCTAAACAGGAGAATCTGGTATATAATCATATTGCCTTAATAGATTCCAATAAAAGTGGTATCTTTATACTATAGGTTACTCAGAAATTATCTGTGTCTGGTATACAAGGCATCTTCAGATCCAGCTGTGATGACCTTTTTCACATCTGTGAAACAAACATCATTAGAACCACTAGCTCCAAGGATTTAAATTTTGCTTGCAACATAAATAGGACATGTTGTCAATACAGATATGTGTTTCAGAGGATTACAATTCTCTGGAACAGGCTTCCTATCTATGTGAATCATTATCCATCCTTAACCTTATTTAAGTGAAACCTTGACCTATGGATGGGAAATCAGAAATGCACTCTGTGTCTGGGCCCCGTTTCTCAGATAGACAGACACAGAAATAAATATATCCATGCTAACATATCACCCCCATATCACCCCCAAATTACCTTTAGAAACTTTCTAACATACCCCCTCCTAATAAAAGCCCATGATACCTACCGACACAATTGGGTATACATAGTGACACAACTGGGTTGGGTTGTGAGGTTAGGCTTATAAAGGCCCCAGCAGTCAATATCCTAGTATATACTTACAAAATGAAGTGATTTTCAGCTAAATTGGTGAGTTTCTTACCCACAGAGCCCCTATGTTGCTGTGTATGTAAAAGGACAGAAGATGTAAATAAGTAATATCTACAATCTAAAACACTGCTAATACCTCTCTCTCTCTCTTGCTCCCTTTTTTCTTTACTACACAGTCAATATTTCTACTCTACATGGTATGATTCTTGCATTGCCAGTTTATCATGCCTAACATAGTAAAGATCACTGATCTATTTCACATTAAGTACCTAGTAGTAAATGTAGTCCTACAGTAATCAAAATATTCTTGCTTTCAACTTGTCAGCTTGCCTCTAAGCAGCCTACCTTTGTATCGATCTAAGACACAGAAAATGCAACAGAAGCATAAGGATTTACTGCACTGTCAATTGATTTTGTTACTGAACAATGCAGAAATATTTGATGGCACCAGACATGTTGTCAACTCAGCTAGTGGCTCATTCCTCAGCTTCTTGGCTAACACTTATCTATCTTAAACTAATATCTGGCTGCTTTTTCTTGCTCTTTAAATTCCATTATTTCTGTCATGTATCATGTGCTGGTATTTGGCACATACTATCACAACTGATTGTTTACCTTTCGTGGTCTGCTCCTAGGCAGACCTAATTTTGGTGTTCTCTTAGTTCTATCAATGCAAAACATGCCATACAGCACTTTTCAACACCCACAGCACCAGGGCAAATATGAAACTCCAAAACACTGTTGTCCACAGCAAACAACCCCAAATATAAATCTAGACTCGTATCTAAAGGGAGGATTAGAGAAAATGAAACTGCAATTAAAGAACAATTAACTTGACATATTATACACACAGAAAACACAGAACCTCACAAAACAACTAATGCTATCCATAAGCTAACCCTCTATAAAGAAAAGCCATTCATATTTACCAAAAACAAAACAAAATAATAAAATGACCTCAACAATCCAACTTGAAGACAATATTGATGGCAAAATAGAATCCAGATTAGCTACTGAAATAAAAAATAAATAAATAATAAAAATTACAAATGTGCTACCACAAAATTTGCAGATGCATGAAGCAATTTTAAAAAGGGCTGACTCAACTGAGATCAAATTGTTAAGATCTGATAGATGTTTTAATGATTACATTGAAGCCTTTGACTGTGTAGACCATAAGGGATAGCCTGAAGAATGTACATGATAAACAAGAAACACCATGAAATAACTGAATGGCTCAAGACTGGAAAAGGAATATGGCAATCCTGTATATTATCAACTTACTTGTTTAATTTAAATGAAAATCTGTCACATGAAAAGATGGGGGTACAAATTAGATGTTGACATCAAAACTGCCAGGATCAAAATTTACAGCCTTAGATATACAGAGGATATTATTCTTATGTGTAAAAGATAGGAAGAAATGAAATGACCCTCTGCACCACCTTACTCATGTATGCTACTCTAACCCTATCTCTGCCGCTAACCTCAACCCTGACCCTAGCCTTCAGGAAAATCTTTTCCTTAAACATACCTGTACAGAAGACACCTAGACACACTTCCCCTACAGAAACATATGCACAAGACATAAAAAGTGAGCCACTTAGTCCTTACTCTAATTCTGTCTAATAAACACTTGCACACAAGCCCTCCCAATCCGCACAGCAACCACCTTAACTTTGTTGAGAAAACACATGCTCAGGAAAAGAATTGTTTGGCAAAATAAGCATTTAAGAAAAAAAATATATGTTTACTTTATCAAGAAAATGAAAATTCAACAAAGTAAAATGCTTTCATAAATATCTGTTTTGCTCTCTCTCTCTCTCTCTGTATGTATGTATGTATGTACATATATATATATATATATATATATATATATATATATATATATATATATATATATATATATATAGACACCCATCTACATACTTACATGTATATCTGTATCTAATCTAATATATATAAAACATCTGTATGTATATCTTTATATGTTTCTGCTTAATCTTTATGTAGAAGGAACAGTGGTCTATAACATGCTTTAACAGCTAAATGGCTGATTGTGACATCAGAATACACTTGCTCTAGTGCAGTTTTGAAGCAGTAAAGTTCTGCAAGCTATTATATATATAATACGTGAGTTTTCATCTGTCAGTTACAGTTTACTGTTAACAACCTGAGTAAATGAATGCTTGCAGTGGGGAGGGTAAATTTCTAAAGTGGCTTAGAAAATAATAGAGAAAGTATAATCAACTACCTGAGGGAGAAAATGCACAGTTAATCATATGATTCCTATTGTTCAAAGTTGTGAGCCTGGGCTTTCGCAGCAGGACACTGCACAGTTCGTCAAAGGCCAGGAGCAAGTTCAGTCTTCAAAAATTCTAGGGTCTAGTATATCAGCTGTAGAAAGATTATTCTGCAAGTGACTGACAGATACACCTTTTTTCCCACATTCTATTAACTTGTCCAGATATTGGCTCTATACCTTCCTAGAAGATTAACTATGTGTCTTCTAGGATTCTTTGAATCATTCATGTATTTATTGCATTTGCTTATTGGGATAGTCTGACTGGGCCACACACCTTTCAGTGTAGGTCCAGGGAGAAAAGCTCCAGAAAAGCTACAAACATACATAAAGAACACAGTTAACAATGGGATGGAAGTAATCAACAAATATCTCAAATTTAAACAGAGCATAATTTATAGCGGCATTATGTAATGAGCTATAAAACTTTGTCTGGGTCGAAAAGCTCCAGAAAAAAATATTATATAGAAAACACAGTAAACAGAGTTATACAAGTAATCAACAAATATTCAACATTTAATCAGAGCATTATTGATTAGTAGCAGCATGTAAAGAGAAATATATGTGGAAGTGAACTTGGTACAAGTTGAAAAAAGGAGGACAATAGAACACTAGTATTAAGAGATGAGAATGTTTTAGGGTGGGGTAAAAGGAAGATGAGTGAAAGGCAGAAGGACAAGGAGGAGAGTTTACACAAACAACTAATAGTAGGTATAGTGCTTTGAAAGAACAGAAGAAAATAAGGGGCAGGAAAGTTATCATCCATCAAATTAAATCATTTATTTACTGGGTAAATGAGTTGATCTTTTTCTGACCCTTAGCAGCTGCCAGTAGATATTTTTATTTCAGTGATCCATGTGATAGATGGCAATATTTGAGTAAAGAATATATTGATTGATTGGTTGATTGATTGATATATTGATGTAAGAATTTGTTTACTAGGAAAGTCCAACTAGGCTATAAAGAATACATTTTTATCAGATGCTCAAGGAGAAAAGCTCCACGTGCATAGAGTTAAATCACTTAATTTAATAAAATGAGTAAAGGCTGAAATACATAATAAAATCATAATATTCAACATATTAATTACAGAGCATGATCACTGGAGATGAAACAAATAGCACAGCTGTGTTTACATCACAGATGAGGTACATATCATAGCCTCATGAATAATAGGATAAACAAAGATGGACTTGAGTATAAGGTGTTACATAGGCTGCTAAACTATATGAAGGAAAATTCATGAGATCATAAGGTATAAGAATAATTTATGTTGACATATCCAGATATTTCATGTGTGTTCTTGTAAGATTTTAAGTAGCTTGACATAGAGTAGGCGTGAGACCAAAGAGAAAGGAAATTAAAGGCAAAAGTAACTAAAAGAATATATAAGGTAATTATGATGAGGGGTCCTCCAGTAAGTTAAAATATATAATATATAGCTGTTAAATTAAGACAGATTGGGAGGGAGGTGGGCTAGACCAGAAGCAGACAAAGAGGGAAGACTGAGATAGAGGCAGGGTGCTTAGGGTAGAGCTGTAAAGGTGTTGGAAGGTAGGGTATGGTAGTAGAGGAAATAGAAAGAATAGAGATTGGAACATTTGGGTGAGTAGCTCAGTCAAGACTAGAGCAGGAGCAGAGCCATGCTTTGTCTAAGTATTTTAGAAAGCATTTGCATTTAAAGGAATGCAGGTTAGCGATAATTCTGGTAGTAAGTGGAACAGAGTTCCATGGTTTTGCGACTGAACAGGAATAAAGATGCAGAGCTTTAGAGTGATAGGTTAGAAGGGTTGAATTGTTGGCAAACTTGGCAGTTTTGTTATAATAGCTTTCAAGCTTGTTTTTTTTAGGGAAGTCTGTAAATTTGTTAGAATTGTAGTTTTAACTACAAAACATATAAGTTATTGGGTGAAGACGGTGAAATGGTTGATAAGATTTATTATGCTGTCCTTAAAACTATAAAGTGCCTAACTAAGAATGTTTGGTAAGGCAGTACTGGATGTAGGTTGATACTTGTTCGACACATAAATATTGGCCTTACAAGGCAAAAGAAAGTAAACCAGCAGACAAAAGAGCCAGTTGTAAAGGAACCTAGGATTTGTTTTGCATAAGCACAGGCTAGATACATTGGCAGAATATATTATGATTCAATGACACTTGTAGCTATGAGCAGGTTAATTAACCTGAAACAAATAATGTAGGAATGTATAACAGGCTATGAATTAGTATTATACATTATTAGCCCTTTTCTAACTTATTATTTTTACAATACTTTGAGGTCAGTGTGACAATTCATGTGAATGAGCAGCAAAATGGAAGGGTTCATATTATATGATTGAACGATAAAAATAGCGAACGATCTATTATCGAACATAGAAAAGCAACAAAGGGTTAAAGACAAATCATTCACATTCCTTTTTTGAGGAGTTAATTGTTGTCTTTTTTCATGGGTCCCATCTGTTAAATTAGCTTAAATATCCTGGTGGGGGTTAGTTAGTTAGGAAAAAAAGATAGATTGGGAGTTAGATTATATATATAGACAGAAAGATAGATAGAAAGATAGATAGATAGATAGATAATTTAGATCTGAAGTAGAAGATGGTTGCATTAAATTATAACTCTTTGAAGACATTTTTGCCAACATATTACAGTTTTATATGTGGTCCATCAATTATCTTAATGTGCAAGTAAATAATGCACCATTTACCACAGAAAGAACTGGAAACATGGAATGGTGGGCTACAGACAATTTTATAATTGCCAGGATTGGTGGGTTTTTAACAACCACTGTCGAGTCTTATATCCAACTGTAAAGTAATTGTGGGCTTGTGTTAGGAGGTTGTAGTAAGAGATTTGTTAAGAAAGGTGAAGTAATACTATCTTGGTTGTGATTTTGGTCAGTAACATAGGCAGCAAAAAGTATCACATTTACTGCTACTTCAGCACAAAAGAGCAAACTCCTTCATCTTCCTCTCTTAAAACCCTCCTTTGCGCGGTTTTGCATGTTTTTGAGCATAGGGCAACAGCGGGCAGCGCTGCCTAATTGGGTTTAAACTATTCCTGGCTCCACAAAGTCTGCTCTTCACTTTTTCCCTTAGAACTGCTCTATCTCTCAATTTAAACACCATATTCTCATTCTAAGGCCCTTCACTGGTCCAATTAAGTAATCCTACAAGTTAGCACTATTAAACCATAAGCACTACTTACTCTTATACTCTCTACGATTACCCTGTCCTCTATTGGTCCGTCTTAAATTCAGTTTCCCTGTATTACTCTAGCATGTCCAAAGGTCAGTCAATGGTTTCCTCTCCAGTCCAGCTGGTGAAGCTGGGAATTTTGAGGCAATGTTACAACTGTCTCATGTACATGGACAACCCTCTCCTCCTCCAAACAGGTTCAAATATATGTGAGAGATGCAACTATTTAGCCAAACTGGAGGCTGGGCTCTCTCATCTCAAAACTGGTGTAACCAGTCAGGAGGAGAAGGTAACCTCACACAACACAATTCCAGTATCACATAGTCCCACCACATCAGCGAACCAAACACATAAATACACAAAAACATACTCGGAGGCTCTAAATAAAAATCTACCTAAGCAACAGAGACCTCCAAAGCAGACATCCAAGCAAACGCTACCTCAAAACAAAACACGCACAACACATAACCCACAAAGTCAGTGTGCCAAGCAGCCACAGCCCTTAAGGCTGAATAACACACCTGATACTCTTGTAATAGGTGACTCTATTGTCAGACACACTGACGTCCCGCTCACCAGGCTGAATAAAGAGAAGGTCACGGTGAGCTGCCTGTTGGGTGCTAGGATCCGCCACATAACGCAAGCACTCAGGTCACTCCAAAGCAAATACAAATATGACTCAGTCATTGTACATGCTGGTGTGAATGACCTGAGACGTACCTACCTGGACTACATGAAAAGAGACATAGAGGAGCTCTCTGATCATGTAGCCCAGGCTGGTATGACCCTGACCTTGAGCAGCATCTTACCCTCACCTAGAATGATGCCACAGTACAAAGACAAAATGATTGATTTTAACAATTGGCTAAAATTTTGGTGTCATTCAAAGGGGATCCAGTGTCTGTCAGCCTGGGATGACATGCTCGACAAGCCACGTTGCTTCGCTAGGGACGGCTTGCACCTGTCACCACTGGGCTTTAGGATATTGGGAAAGGATCTTGCCACCCCCATAGTGCCTTTTTTAGGCAAGGCTCAAAAGTCAAACCCACCCCCTTAGACAGCACAAGGAACAAGAAACTAAGGGTAATGCTGCTAAACGCCAGAAGTCTTAACCTCAAGATGCATGCACTCGAAGCTCTCCTCAGTATGGAGAACATCAATATCTGTGCAGTGACAGAAACCTGGTTCAAGGCTCCAGAGAGCACCCCAGCACTACCAGGCTATACCTCATATCATGCTTTTCGGCCCCAAAACCCGGACCGAACCACAAAAGGAGGGGGAGTTTCCATATTTATCAAGGATATCCACACCTCCATGTTAGTGGCATTGCACAAAGTATTGGACACCATCCATGTGCAACTAACAGTGGGCAAGACTGCTTTTCAGTTTATAGCATCCTACAGACCACCCTCTCAAAGTCAGGAATCCCAATCAGCTTTCCTGAAAACATTGGAGAACATGAAAATCTCCCTGAACACCATTATATTGGGCAACTTCAACTACCCAAACATTGACTGGGAGCACTACTCAAACCCCAGCACCTTAGCCCAAAGGTTCCTGGAAATTATAAACTCAAATGCTATGGAACAACTAGTCACCACTCCCACAAGAGGGGACAACGTACTAGACCTGATCATTACCAACATGGGGACTCTATGCTCCACACCAGAAGTATATCCCTCATTGGTAAGATCAGACCATAAATTAATTTCACTGGATGTCCACATCCCGACCCCACCCCCAGCCCAGAAAACCACAGTGAAAACTTCTCAAAAACGAACTTCTCATTTCTCAAAACTGAAGTGGAATCCTTCAAGGCCCCAGGGCCAGTAGAAACTACGGCCCAAACTGCAGAATCCTATATAAACGCATTCTACGGACATCTCCAGGAATGCATGAATCATGCTATCCCAAACAAAACCAAGACCCGATCATCCAAAGGCAGGCGTCCAGTCTGGTGGACCCCTGCCATAAATAAACTGTACAACAGAAGGAGGAAGCTACTACATGACAGAGCAAAATCCCTAATAGGGAAGGCATCTCTGATCAGTACTAGCAAAAAATTATGATCCCTCATAAAATCCTCAAAGGCCAGCTTCGAGAGAAAAATTGCACAGGACACCAAAGACAATCATAAGGCTTTTTTCAGTTATGCTAGAAACCTGGGATGCAACTCCCAGACTTGTTCTGAGTTGATTCTAAACGACAAAAAATACACTGAACCCACAGACATCGCCAATATCCTGGCAGACAGGTTCAGTGCAAACTTCTCCACCCCAAAAGAGCAAGTATCTATCCCGGCAGATGGCTACCTCCCAAACATCTCTGATGCTCAGGTGAAGGCTGCCCTCTCCAAAGCAAAAAACACTGCTTCCATGGGACCAGATGGCGTCCCAGGTTGCGTCCTACATGAACTCCAAGAGGAACTAATCCCTCAAATAAAACAGCTATACAATCTCAGCCTCACTACAGGATATGTGCCCACAGAATGGTGTACAGCAACAGTGGTCCCACTCCACAAAGGTGGAGCCTCTACGGACCCTGGAAACTATCGCCCCATAAGCCTGACTAGCTTAGTCTGCAAGGCTATGGAGAGGATTATCATGGAGCTCATAAACAAAGACATTGGGGACCTACAGACACTAGATCCTACCCAGTTCGGCTTTGTTAAGGACAGATCCTGCCTTTTGAACCTGGTTGACTTCTTCGAAACAGTCACCAAAGCCATAGATGAAGGGAAGGTAGTCCACACAGCCTATCTGGACCTTGCAAAGGCATTTGACACAATACCCCACTCGGGCATCATAGGTAAGCTATCCAGCTTAAATATAAACCCCTATGTCACAAGATGGGTCGCAAACTGGCTCAAAGACAGAACCCACAGAGTGAGAGTTGCTGGAGCCATGTCCGACTCGAAACCGGTCACAAGTGGCATCCCACAGGGTTCTGTCCTGGGACCACTCTTGTTCGGTATATACTTTTCCGAGGTACAGGCAAATGTGGGAGGACTATGGCTCACCAAGTTTGCAGACGACTGCTAACTGGGCGCCATAATCAACTGTCCAGCTGACACAAACATCCTTCAAAAAGGTCTCACAGAGACAGATAACTGGTGCCAGTGCCATGGTTTAAAGCTAAATGCCAAAACATGTATAGTCATACTCTTTGGCAAAAACAATGTGCCCATAAATTACCACATAGGCGGAAACCCATTAAGTACAGAGAAAGTTATTAGGGACCTGGGGACCCAAGTTGATAGCAATCTCTCCTTTGAAAACCACATTGCCAAAGTGGTTAGAAAGACCTTCTACATAGCCCACCTCATCACGAAGGGTTTCACATCTAGATCAAGAGAGGTAATCATGCCCCTTTATTCATCCCTCATCAGGCCCATCATAGAATACAATGCCCCTTTTGGGATGTACCTTACCCGACACCTGCAGCAATTAGAAAGACCCCAAAAGTATCTCACCAAGAGGATCAAGGGTCTCAAACAGATGCCATATGCTGCTCGGTTAAAAAAACTCCAGCTCTACTCAGTTTCATACTGCCTTCTTCGAGGCGATCTATGCCTGACATACAAAGCTATGTCAAATCCAGAATTAATGGACATGCTCCACCTCAGTAAATCTAAATCCCTTAGAGCCACACGCTCGAGGGACTTGAACCTCAGCACAGAAATAAATAGAACTTGCTGGAGGGACAGGTTCATAACCCAGAGGCTCCCTTCGCTCTGGAATAGAATTCCAGTTCATGTGAGGCAGAGCACCTCACTGAATCTCTTCAAGAAGAATCTCGACAGGTGGATGGGGGATTGTAGGTTTGTCCCAGGGATTACTCCCGTGTCACTATTAGACAGAGGCACAGTAAACTAAACCTTAAAAACGGCACAGTATACTCAAATCAAGGGGTAGCGTAAGCCATACAGAATCGGGCTAGGCTTATAATTGCCCCAGGGCAGATAGCCTAGTATGAACCTATGAACCTCAAAATGCAGTATCAGTATTTCCCATCTCTTATGAGGTTGTTGCCGCAGGGCAAAATGCAACACATGGTCAGATTAAGTGAAGAGGTAGGGCAGTTTCCATCCCATTCCCTCAGAAATGAGGAATCTCTGCATTGTACCACTTATAGACACAAGCTGAAGAATGTCTGTGATTTCTATAGTTGGTCTTAGTGAAATAGTTTAAATACAAGAGAAATGGATAGCCTCACTGTCTTTATTACTTTTAACATCACTGGAGATGTGTTTTCTAAAGCAAAACTAGGTAAAAGGACACTCACATGGATATGAATTTTCAATATTTGTAGATGAAGGGCACAATTAAGATGCAGTAGGGGTAGCTGGCCTTGCTTTGCCCTCATAACAGCTGCAGTTTTCTCAAATGAAGGTGGCATTGCCATATTTTACTTCTGAAAAATCAGTCACCCTCACTCAGACTAATCTTTATTGCTAAATATAAAGTACGTGACTTCTGAAAATGAACCAAAAACCTTCTTTGTATGTATTTAGTTAATGGATAAATAAGATATGCTTCTCTCCAGTGGTTTGTGTATTTCCTGTCTTTTAAAAACTGCTATTCACTTCTGCCTTCATAGCAATTTGCACCAGCTTTAAAAAAACTGTTTTGCAATGTTGTCGGAATCATCACATATTACCAGGTGTAATATTGCAGCCATGGGAAAGAAAACATATTGTCTGTCTGACTAAAATGCTGAAGACAGTAGTTTGAAGGATGCAGCAATCTTCTTCATTTCCTGACAGATGAGCTGGAATGTACTGTCTCTGGATCATATCTGACATTTTAAAGCAGAGATCAGGCATATTATATTTATCATTGTATTTCTGCATGATAGTTAAATTAATAAACATTGTTTCAAATGGTTACAATTTTAACTACACCAAAAGCAGAAACACAATGAATTTGTTGATGTCTGACAGTGGGCCCCTAAGCATGACTACAAGGATGAAATGCATAAAACACCACATTTTTCATCTGTAGTGTTTTAACCTTTATACATTCTTGATTTAGTTTTTTTTTTTTTTTTTTTTTCTAATATGGAAATCCAATTAATGAAATGGCTTGTTTAACTGAGTGTTACAGTCCCTACCCTGTCTTTTCTATTGATAAGACTTATAGAAAAGCATTTTCCTACAGAGAAGCACTCTATGTAACTTGTTATTGATGATTTCTCTTTCTGCCCATCATTTGATAATGTCTCTTCTGCATAACATAAGAGGATCACAAGCACTGAATGACACTATAAATCATGATAGAACATGTTTGTCTTCATTAATTTTCCTGACTGGCCAGTCTCATCAGGTACATATACAACCATAAATTATGCCTTCAAATTAATGGGCTTCCATTTCCTAAATGCATAGTCAACTTCAATGTGTTTTTAAACTGACACTGACACCATCTCTTTGGTGACCTTTGTATGCAGTGTGGCCTACAGATTACAATCTTATTCACGTGTGTATTAAAGTCAGTAACTTTTTTGATGTAAATGGCTATTTTTAATCTCATCCTTTTCAAGTGGTATGCACATAAAAGACAATAGACATATTGATTTCATTTAAGTAATATATGATTGTTGAAGTCTAATTTATGGCATAGTACAGTGAAATAGCATTAATGATGAATACAAATGCATTTCTTTCACTTTAAGTTGTCAATCATAAGAACGCTGCTGTATATATTCTATTAGTAAACACTTTAGAAATGTTCAATATGTCTGTTTCCCATAAAATATATTTAAAAAAGTATTAAAGCATTTTCTGACAAAATACCACCGCATATTTAATATATATCATTTTAAAGACTTAAAGCCACAGACTGATAGCATAGTAACTAATGAATTAATTACAGACGTAACATGAAATCAGAAGAAAGTTCAATTTACACACAAAGCAGATGAGAAAAACTGTAAGCTTGCACTTCATTTCTGCATTACTGTTTTGGGACATTCTTAAGCTGTGTGTGATGTTACAGCAAAAGGGCACTTGCCAATAAACACTATAATCAGTCCCCCAGATTCACTATCCTTCCGTGCTGGACTAGCTTAGTGCTGCACAGAAGCGGCCGTTTAGGAGCAGGATGGCAGCGCGCCATGCATATCAATGAAGGCACGCTTTCTTGAGGTCCTAAATGGACACGGAGAGTGTACAAGTGCAGGGAGCATGTCTGAGAGCAGAGCTCTCAGAACATGCACAGCCCTGCAATGAAGAACAGTAGTGTAGGAATAAGAATGAGGGAGACCACTCATAGGTGTTCGCATACCCCCAGCACCATCCACTCAAGTGTACAAGAGCAATAGTTAAAACATTAAATATAAAGAATTTTTTTTTTGTACAACAGATTAAATTTAACTGTAGGTGTGCAGGTTTGCCCATAGCTTAGCTACGGTTAATGCAGCTTAAATGGCACAAGAGGATAAGAAGCAAGATATATGCAAATGAAGCAGTACAGTAATAGTGTAGTTGGCAGAGCATTTGCCTAATGAGCAGTCATTCCCGGTTCGAGTCCCACTCTAGTACATTCCATGTTCCAGGTCAAATCACTTTATGACCACTTTTTTGTTGCATAACCTACTGAATAACATATACTTGTGAAATGGAATACTGCATTAAATGCAGATGTGAGGTGTTATTGTCATAATGTTGTGAAGTCCACAGATAATCACAAGTGTGCCATACAGTATATGTACACAGGAATCAGGGATACAAATGGAAGGTAAAATGTGTAATGAATGATAAATCCATACAGTTCCCAATGCCACCACCTTCCCAAGAACCATTTGACATTACTGTCTAAATTAGTGCTGTGGTAAGTGGGAATAAGCAATAGTAAGCACAAGCAAGCATATTTAAGCAGTAGTAAGTGGGAGTAATCATATTTAAGCAGTAGTAAGCGATTTTAAGCCCGTTTGCATGGGGGTAAGCAATGCGCACACAGGTTAAGCAATATTGAAGCTAACTCTCTGTAAGCATATTTAACCGGAGGTTAGCATTGCTTACTTTCACACAAACCCATTCATACCCACTTACAATTGCTTAAAAGTGCCTTAATCACTTTGTATGCATCAGCTGCTGTTCTGCCCAGAAACAAATTAAGCAGCCTTTGCAGGTCTTGAAACCCAGGACCCTGTACACTATAGTCACAGTAGTTAACCGCTAAGCCAACACAGCAGTACATAAGCTTGAGGTCTCACCAAACAGATCCTCACTATAGGAAATACAAACTGAACATGTGAAAGGAATCTATATACAGTTTTATATTGTGTAACCCAATACATAACATAAATATGTGAACTGGAGTACTGCATTAAGCCCAGATGTGAGGTGGCATTGTAATAAAGTGCTGAAATTCCCTAATAAACACAAGGACCCCATACAGTGTACATACACATGAATCATGGATACCACACACATATATAACGTCATCATCAACATTACTGTCTAAATTAGTGCTGTGGTAAGTGGGAATAAGCAATAGTAAGCACAAGCAAGCATATTTAAGCAGTAGTAAGTGGGAGTAATCATATTTAAGCAGTAGTAAGCGATTTTAAGCCCGTTTGCATGGGGGTAAGCAATGCGCACACAGGTTAAGCAATATTGAAGCTAACTCTCTGTAAGCATATTTAACCGGAGGTTAGCATTGCTTACTTTCACACAAACCCATTCATACCCACTTACAATTGCTTAAAAGTGCCTTAATCACTTTGTATGCATCAGCTGCTGTTCTGCCCAGAAACAAATTAAGCAGCCTTTGCAGGTCTTGAAACCCAGGACCCTGTACACTATAGTCACAGTAGTTAACCGCTAAGCCAACACAGCAGTACATAAGCTTGAGGTCTCACCAAACAGATCCTCACTATAGGAAATACAAACTGAACATGTGAAAGGAATCTATATACAGTTTTATATTGTGTAACCCAATACATAACATAAATATGTGAACTGGAGTACTGCATTAAGCCCAGATGTGAGGTGGCATTGTAATAAAGTGCTGAAATTCGCTAATAAACACAAGGACCCCATACAGTGTACATACACATGAATCATGGATACCACACACATATATAACATGTCATCATCATCATCTTCTTTCGGCTGTTCCCGTTAGGGGTCGCCACAGCAGATCACCTGTTTCCATTTCTTCCTGTCCTCTGCATCTTGCTCTGTCACACCAACCACCTGCATGTCCTCTCCCACCACATCCATAAACCTTACCTTAGGCCTTCCTCTTTTCCTGTTACCTAGTAGCTTCATCCTTAGCATCTTTTTCCCAATATACTCAGCATCCCTCCTCAGCACATGTTCAAACCAACATAATCGTGCCTCTCTGGCTTTGTCTCCAAACCTTCCAACCTGGGGTGACCCTCTAATATACTTATTCCTAATCCTGTCCAATCTCATTACACCCAGTGCAAATCTTAACATCTTTAATTCTGCCACATCCAGCTCAAACTCCTGCCTTTTTGTCAATGCCACTGTCTCCAACCCATGTAACATAGCTGGTCTCACTACCCTCTTGTAGACCTTCCCTTTCACTCTTACAGGTACTTGTCTGTCACAAATCACTCCTGACACTCTTCTCCACCCACTCCATCCTGCCTGTACTCTCTTCTTCACCTCTCTTCCACACTCACCGTTACTCTGAACTATTGACCCCAAGTATTTAAACTCATCCACCTTCACCACCTCTACTCCTTGCATCCTCACCATTCCTCTATCCTCCCTCTCATTCACACACATATATTCTGCCTTAGTCCTGCTGACCTTCATTCCTCTTCTCTCTAGATCATATCTCCATCTCTCCAGGGTCTCCTCCACCTGTTCCCTACTCTCACTACAGATCACAATGTCATCTGCAAACATCATAGTCCACGGGGACTCCTGTCTGATCTCGTCTGTCAACCTGTCCATCACCATTGCAAATAAGAAAGGGCTCAGAGCTGATCCTTGATGTAACCCCACCTCCACCTAAAACGCATCCGTCACTCCCACCGCAGACCTCACCGCTGTCACACTACCTTCGTACATATCCTGTACCACTCTTACATACTTTTCTGATGCTCCTGACTTCCTCATACAATACCACAACTCCTCTCTAGGCACCCTGTCATATGCTTTCTCTAAGTCTACAAAAACACAGTGCAATTCCTTCCGACATTCTCTGTACTTCTCCATCAACACTCTCAGAGCAAAGATTGCATCTGTAGTGCTCTTTCCTGGCATGAAACCATACTGCTGATCACTAATCATCACCTCCCTTCTTAACCTGGCTTCCACTACTCTTTTCCATAACTTCTTGCTGTGACTGATCAATTTAATCCCTCTGTAGTTACTACAGCTCTGCACATCACCCTTATTCTTAAAAAATCAGTACCAAAACACTTTTTCTCCATTCCTCAGGCATCCTCTCACTTTCCAAGATTTCACTAAACAATCTGGTTAAAAACACCACTGCCATTTCACCTAAACACCTCCATGCTTCCACAGGTATGTCATATGGGCCAACAGCCTTTCCATTCTTCATTCTCTTCATAGCTATCCTTACTTCCTCCTTGCTAATCCATTGTACTTCATGAATCACTATCCCTACATCATCCAACCTTCTCTCCATCTCATTCTCTTCATTCATCAACCCCTCAAAGTACTCTTTCCATCTCCTCAACACACTCTCCTCGCTTGTGAGTATGTTTCCCTCATTATCCTTTATAACCTTTACCTGCTGCACATCTTTCCTAGCTTGGTCCCTCTGTCTAGTCAATCGGTACAGGTCCTTTTCTCCCTTCTTAGTGTCCAACCTTTCATACAACTCTTCATATGCCTTATCCTTAGCCTTCACCACCTCTATCTTTGCCATGCACCTCATCTCCTTATACTCCTGTCTACTTTCTTCATCTCTCTGACAATCCCACTTCTACTTTGCCAACCTCTTTCTAAGTATACTCTCCTGTACGTCTTCATTCCACCACCATGTCTCCTTGTCGTCCTTCCTTTGACCAGATGTGATACCAAGCACCTTTCTAGCCGTCTCCCTTACTAGCTCTGCTGTAGTTACCCAGCTATTTGGTAACTCTTCACTGCCACGCAGTGCCTACCTTAACTCATCACTGAACTCCACCTCACAATTACCCTTTTTCAATTTCCACCACTTGATCCTTGGTGCTGCCCTCACACTCCTCCTCCTCTTCTTGATAACCAACGTCATCCTACAAACCACTATCCTATGCTGCCTAACTACACTTTCTCCAGTCACCACTTTACAGTCTCCAATCTCCTTCAAACTGGCCCTTCTACATAAGATATAATCCACCTGTGTGCTTCTTCCTCCACTCTTGTATGTCACCCTATGCTCCTCCCTCTTGTTAAAATACGTATTCACCACAGCCATGTCCATCCTTTTTGCAAAATCCACTACCATCTGACCTTCTGCATTCCTTTGTTTAACATTATACCTACCCATCACTTCCTCATCCCCTCTGTTCCTTTCACCAGCATGCCCATTGAAATCTGCTCCAATCACCACTCACTCACTCACCCTTGGGAACAGTCATCACCACTTCATCCAATTCACTCCAAAATTTTTCTTTCTCATCCATTGCACACCCAACTTGTGGAGCATACGCACTAACAGCATTCATCATTACACCATCAATTTCCAGCATCATAAACATCACTCTATCTGACACTCTTTTCACCTCCAAAACACTCTCAGCATACTGTTCCTTCAGAATAACTCCTACGCCATTTCTCCTCCCATCCACACCATGATAAAACAATTTGAACCCACCTCCGATGCACCTAGCCTTACTCCCCTTCCATCTGTTCTCTTGCACACACAATATACCAACCTTCCTTCTGTCCATCATATCAGCTAGCTCTCTCCCTATACCACTCATACTGCCAACATTCAAAGTTCCGACCCACACTACCACAGTCCTAGCCTTTCTCCTCTATTCCTGCCTTTGGCTATTTCTTCTGCCTCTTCTCCTCCTTCGGCCAGCAGTAGCCCAATTTCCGCCAGCACCCTGTAGGCTAACCGTACTGGTGGCAGTCATTTTTAACCCGGGCCTCGACCGATCCGGTATAAAAATCTTTCTTGTAAATCAATGTCAAAATGCAAATATAATGCAAATTAAATATTAAGCAACACTAAGCATTGCACAACCCAGCTTAGTGTGTGTAAGCAATGTGTAGGCCAGCTACCTCAGTCTGCCCATTGGCATACCCCTTTAAGCAATGCCAAACTTAGGTAAGCAGGTTTGCCCATAGCTTAGCATTTTCAAAACCATCCAATCACGGCAAAGTGTTTGAAACCAGCCCTATTTAAACCCAACAGGTGGGAATACATCTCATAACTGGTTGTAGCTTCCCCTTGTAGGCACTATGTCTGGAATGGCAGAGGGTGTGCACTTTCGGGCGCAGTGCTGGGGCATCCAGGAGTCCAGAGTCATGGCAGGACTCCTTGTGAAAGACCATGACCAGAGACTGCTGCAGGGCCATTACCAGGGTTCCCAGTACAAAGCGGAAGCCTGGGACCATCTCGTCCATGACCTCACCGGTGCCACTGGCATATCCCACACTGGTGAGCAGGTCAGGCATCGCAATGCCGACCTGAAGCAGAGAAAGGGGGTCTCTTGGATCAGTTGATAGAAGAGGCTAGGAGGACAGGGGATGTCCCAGTCATGTGTAAGTATCAGACCACGACCTGTTTAATAATTGCCAGCTCATGTATATTATGGATAGGTATGGCTAAATATTCCTTTTATGTCTTTCACAGTGGCAGGTGAGCATGCTGTGAACCAGGAAGCCCATGGCTGTAGACTGCAGCGGTTGCAATGCGAGGCAGGTTAGTAGTACTCTTGCATGTACTGTCATAGGAAATAAATCTAAAAGTAGTAGTTAGTTAATTGCCTCTATAAAACCTGTATTCTTTGAGGCATGTACTGCATACACCAGAGAATAGGGCAGATAGAGTCTCATATAGGTTGTATGTAAATAAAAACATAATAGCCTGACAATAAAGGTCTAACTGCTGGACTGCATGTGTTTACTCTGGTATCATATGGTAATGTAGAGTTGCAATCACTTAATAGTACTGTTGTATTAAGCACTGTTACTCACACTGTGCTACATAAATAAAATGTGTACATTTGTCTGTATATGACTGTTTTAATCCATAGAGGTCATATAGTACAACTGAGAGAGACATAGACAGAAAACAGTGAAAAGACTGACAACAAAATCCAAATAGCACACAACTGCAATGTGAACTGTTGTGTTTTTAGTACACACAGCCATGGTTCGAATCCTGGGAGTGGTAGTAGGCTGTATGCAGAATCATACCCCACAACTCTACAGATATGTCCAGAATGTCCAGTAAATTGGCCCATATCTGCTTTCTGTCACCCTGAACCCCTGGCAAATCAGTGGGATGATCCCAGACATTTAGGCAGAAATCAAGACATACAACTGATTGTCAGACATCTCTAAGAACAAACCTGTCACTTTAGCAACTCCCCAAAATGTTATGAGAGTAATCAGCCAAGTAGATCCCATCTCCACCTCCGTGTTGTCAAGCTGTGACCAGAGTGGTGTACAGTAACAGAGTGAGATGTATTTGTATAATAGTAATGTGGAAACTGGTAATTTGTGTGGCAACATTCAGGTAGTGCTAACAAACATTGCTCTCACAGATCTGTCAGATACGAACACTGTTCCTATAAATAAAAGATTGATACCCTGTACTGGTACTGTTTACTCTGGTGTTGTATGGCATTGTTAGTGTTGCAGTTGCTTAAAATAATAAGGCATTACTCATCACTTTCACCCACACTGTACTACATAATACAACTGTCTAGGAAATCCTGTATAAGAGTGGTGTAATTACAAGGTCAGAATGTAAAACCACATGAGAATTTTAGACAGAAATCAGACAAGAGATACACGGCAATATCTATATAGCACAATCAACTGTGATGGACAGTGTTTTGTTTTTAGCAGACACAGCCATGGTTTGAATCCTGGGAGTGGTAGTAAGTTGTATACAGAATCATACTCCACAAGTGTACAGAAATGTCCAGAATGTCCAGTTATTTGGCACATATCTACCGGCTGTTACCCTGTCCCCATGCCATATCAGTGTGCTACTTTCTGACATGTAGGCAGCATTTCATGTCATATAACTGACCGTCAGACCTGTACATATTTGGAAAATGTCAAATAAAACAAAACTGTCATTGTACAAGTCACTAAAGGTTTAAGAGGGCTATAGTTGAAATATGTCCCGGTTCACCTGCATGTGGTGAAGACATGCCCAGAGTGTGTGCAGAAAGAGATAGACAGGTATGTGCATACCATCAACCTGGAATCTGGGAGTATGTGTACAACCAGGCAGTGTTAACAAACAATACCTCCACAGGTATACCAGGTAAGAGGTGTATACTGCAGGTAAAACTCAGTTCATGTATATAGTTGTTGACAGCCATACCACTGTCCAAACTAAGGCAATAGGGTAGTGAACTAATACCTATAAGGTATAGGTCACAGCACTGACTAGGAAAGTAATGTGAACTGCAGGAATATACTAGTTTTAACTGACATCTTTATCTCCTCCCCACTATATCTGCAACAATAAACTAAATACACAACTCAATCGGTATGTGCTGAATAAACTCTACTGTTGAGACATATGTCCTATTGTTTGATAATTATTTAAATTTGTTTCTATGCATGTGCCATGTTGAAATGCTCCCACATTGGTGGCATGCTGCCATCAATGTACCTGCATGCTGTTGTAATGACCATTGAGGTTCCATATATGCATGTGTTCTGTTTACTATGCAACTGTTCCATATATGGTGTTTGGGTTAATGGAAATATCTATGCATGCTGTTATACCTAATCCTGGAATGTGTTGACTATTACTAACAAACATATGTTGATAAAATTTAAACACCATAGCAAGTTTGGGAAGGCTGGTCCCGGTGGATCCACCTGTCCCACCTCAGCTGGCTGTGGCACCAGACACCAGCACATCTGAGGCCCAACCAGGGACGTACTTGTCCGTTGGTCCTGCACCACCTTCGGATGGACCTGCCTCAGGGGATGGGGCTCATCTGCCCCTGTGAGCATGCACGGACAGGAACCTGTCACCCATCACCACGTGCGGGTTGTAGTGCATAGTGAGCTCTGTAGGGAGGTTGAAGATCTGCTATGCCAGCTTGAAGGCCATGTGTTGCAACTAGAGGGTTGGCCTGGCCATCCTACTCAACCCCCAGCACAGCTACCTTCGGGCTGTGAAGGTGCATTGATGACTGCCCATGGGTGGGGACCTCAGTCCCACTGTTTCCACTAGGGGTCTCATGGTCTTCCGATTTCCAAATACCATCAAGGTGTTTACCCCCCACATGTGTCATATACAGCCCCTGTATGTGACTTGTTTGCCTTGTCTGTTAACCTACCCAACCTACCTCCATAAATATACCTACTATCCCTCCCCAACGTCCCATTCTCACCTGAAAATAAAGGGCAATCTGTTCCCCCAAAATATCTTGCCCCATATATAGCTGTCCATTTCACACACATGTCCACTGGACACATATAATCTGGTCTAATTGGTTTAGCAACATATTATTGTTGTCCGCACCCCTCTCTCAGGGGTATGAGTGTCCAAATCTATCTCCAAATTCAGTGTATATGCACAGCTGTTGCTGTAGAAGAGATGGGCAGCTATGGACCTTCCCTACACCCTTCCTGAACATCCCTAGCTATTTTCCCTACCGTCTTTCCCTCTTTGTGCCCCTTTTTCACCACTATCCTATCAACCCTTTTTCATTTCTTTTAAAGAAATTAGCATGGGGTAAGCAAAATAAGCACGTTTAAGCAGCAGTAAGCAGGTTTAAGCCTGTGTGCGTGGGAGTAAGCAATGCCTACACAGGTTAAGCAATTTTCCTGAAACATATACCCACAGAGAGGTCAAAGGATATAACACCACACACACAGGTTTTCATACATAAGAAAGCTTTATTTGTGTACTATTGCAGTTGTATATGCCATGTCATATAGCTGTTTAGTCTTTGAAATACATATAAACAGATTAATGCAGCTCTCAAACAGATCAATTAATACAGTATTCCGGAAAGCATAACATATGTTGCTGCCCAGGCCAAGGCCTTCAAGAAGTACAACGGTAAAGACAGACTGGGCCACAGGATAACAATCAATCGACAGTAAGTAATGCAGATGTATAGTCCAACAACCTCTAACTACACTTTGTATGCAATCCCTAGTGGGAAAAGACTTCAGCTGACACAATGTGACATATCTGTTACATAACAAGGCATAACTGAAACCATCACAATCACACTGACAAACAGAACAGTCTGTATGGCAGGAAGCAGTAGGCCTGCATTTTCCCAAGGTGAATTGTATGGTAATGTACATCCAGATACCTTAAGGCAGGTTACTCCTGATATCCCTCACATGTTGTAACAGCCTAAGTTAGTTATGGTGCATCCCCCCATAGACTGACATACAGGGGCATATGACATTGTTACATACACTGACCTCTGGACTGCAGAAGGGCCCACATGTATTGTGCAGATGAAGCCCATACATATATACACAAAAACAGTGGAATGATGGCAGGAATGGCAGCATGACATACTCACAGGCCACTTCATAACAACCCCTGACAGCATGTCATACGGACAAAGCCTGGTATGTAGGTGGAGGACAGAGGCCGGAACACAGGCCCATATGTGAAATAGTGTTGTCATACACTAAGCAAGTTGCTGGTGTTACAGAATAGTCTGCAACATACCCTTAGTCAGGAATATGAAGTCTGAAATGCAAATGGATGTAGCCATGTACTGATAGCACTCAACACATACACTGCCAGTGATATATTTGAGAAAGACCAGTGTGGTGGACAGACAAAACAAAACAGGCACATCTCTGGCCATCAAGTGGATAGGCCCACAGTTGAGAGCTACGCAGACAGACTGCATTCCATGTTAAACTAGTATGTACACACAAACTCTGTAACACTGGAGCTATAGAATGCATACAACAACACTACTCACACTCTGTCTGTAGTTCTGGAACCTCATACAAATATGTAGCTGGCCTGAGTGTGCAAGTTCTCTTGTAAGAGGTATTGCTACCTGCTATCTGTAACACTGCTGCCCACACACAAGAAGGATGTCCATCATACAGGAAAGGTAAAGGGACCACACCCACATGATGTAGGGATTTATAGCAGTGGGTTGCCATGACAGTGCATGTGGGTAGCAAGGGGAGGACACTAATTGGTGCAGAGGCCATCACCTGATCATGTGCATCACCTACAAAAGCCTTGCTGCAATATATTCCAAGGAACTCAACCCATTTACTGGAGGGAGAGAGAGAGAAACCAAAACCAAAACCAAAACTGAAACCGAAACCAAAACAGAAGCAGAAACAAAGAAAGCAGGCTAAGGCCAAAACCAAGGAGAAAAAAGAAAAAACTCCTACAAGGAAACCATCCAAAACATACCTCATTCCATGTAATTGACTGCAGTACTTGGTACCTAATACTGGGATAGATGATGTGGAATGATATATATGTGCCATCAGGTGCTGTTGTCGTAATGATGTTCAGCTAAACAACTGCTATGGACAATAGAGTCTGCCCCTGTGGGTAGTGGGCCATACACGTCAACTGTGCAGTACAGCACTGACTGACAAGATGTAAGCCAACATAGTGTGTGTTGTGTAATGGAAAGGATTTATATTACTGTGGCCAATAGCTGATGGTGGAAGTAATGCCATAATGATGGACACATGGTTTCCAGAGCCCACCACTTGCAGGACACTGGGGTAACATGTATTGTAGCATGCTGAAGTGCCATAGGCGTGTAATAGGCTGACCTGCAATCTGGCCCTATATATACCCTCCTAATGTTAGGCTGTGTCCATATGTGGCACCTGTCTGTGTTGTAGCAAGGCAGAACAGTGCAGCTGTGCAGGAAGGAGAGTTAGAGATTGTGTACCTGATGTCTGAATGTACCCCATATATATATATATATATATATTTATATATAGGTATGTATATGTGTACACACACACACACACACACACACACATATATATATATATATATATATATCTATATATATATATATATATATATATATATATATATATATATATATATATAGAGAGAGAGAGAGAGAGTGAGAGAGAGATACATATGTATGTCTCCAGATATACAGACACCCATATGTAGACACCTATATATATATATATATATATATATATATATATATATATATATATATATATATATATATATATATATATATATAAACATATATACAACATAAAATATATCAACACACACACACACACATATATATATATATGTGTGTGTGTGTGTGTGTGTGTGTGTGTGTGTGTGTGTGTGTGTGTGTGTGTGTGTGTTTATGTCTACATATATACAAACACACATATGTATGTAAATACATGTCCCCTATATTACCACCACAGTGTTGCATGCTATGTGTGAGGGAATATCACACATAGCAATACACACAGATATATACAGTTGTAAGTGTGTGCAAAATGGACTGTTACATCACATGTGAACCCCTTGTTGGGACCACATTGCCCTTGTCTGTGAAGTAGGGAATGGGAATACGGGGAAGGATAGCAGGTATATTTGTGGAGGTGCTTCGGGTTGGTAGATATAGAGGACAGCCTACAGGGGTGGTATATGACACATGTGATGGGTAAACACCCTGGATGGTGTGTGTGGTCTGCGATATGGAAGCCCTATGAGCCCCCGAATTGCAACAATGGGAACAAGGCCCCCATCCATTGCTAGTCACAACAGCAGTTTCATGGCCCTGAAGGTGCCTGGCCTGGAGGCTGAGCAGCAGGAACATGTGGACTCTGTGATTGTGTACTGAGGGCCTCTTTGTGTTGTAGCACATCCCACATGTTTCTGTGGAGCTCCCTATGGAACAGACCCTGGACCTGACCTCGGGTGACAGGATCATGTCTGTGTGTGTCACACCATCCCCTGAGGTGGTTCCACCTGAAGGTAGTGCTGGGCCAGTAAATAAGGAGGCCCTAGGGTGGGTCCCACATGTGATGTGACCTGGTATCATGGCCAGATGAGGTGGGAGAGGTGGTTCTGCTGGCAGCTATCCTCTAAACATGCTACTGTGTCACTGTTAAAGAACATATGTGGGTAGTAATAGTCCACACAATCACGGAACATGTCCAACAGCATGCATAGATGTCCCCAATAACACAGAATGACAGATGTGCAAATATCACATAGCAAGCATACCACATCCATATATGGATCCATAGTGACCCTGACTATGGCATGCAGGTGAAATAGTCCATAACAGGCCAGCAATTATAGTGTTCCAAAAGGGAACATGGCTACAAACACATAGCACAAAGTGTGGTACAATACAATATATGTCCCAATGGTAGGTAAGCTATAGCCATACCTATTGAAGTGTGTGAACAGTTTGTTGTCACTGATATGATGGGGGAGACAGTGATGTGTATTAAGAACTACAGTAACCCTGCTGTATGAGTTGCTCAGACCTATTTCCATCTTTATGTCTTTCAGACAAGATGTCCCACGAACATTTACCAGGGTATTCAGCGGCGGAAAATAAGGTTTACTGAACCACCTGATACAGCACTACCAAGTTCTCTTCAGCAGGACAGCCCATGAGCAGCAGGACTGGACCACCCTGTGGAATGATTTAGTCCACAGGGTCAATGATGTCGGCCTGCATAACTGCAGTTATGAGCAGGTCCAGCATCATTGTAGTGACCTGCTTCGCAATGCCCGTTGGCATGCTGCTGCAGTTTGGAGGGATCACCTCACAACAAGGGGGGGAGGGTCATGCCATCCATCCTCCCTTGACACGTGTTGAGGAGCTCCTCGCCAACCTCGTGGCACCTGCCCGCCCGCACACCCAACAACTGGCAGACACCATTGTGGAGGTGGGAGTTACTCACACACTGGCTGAGGAGACCACTGTTGTGTATGCACCCACATCTGTACAGGTAGATCATGCATATGTGAGATGTTATATATATATATATATATATATATATATATATATATATATATATATATATATATATATATAGTCTGTTGCTGCGTAGTAGTAATAAACTGATGTGCATAAGCTGTAGTATTGCGGACTTGTACTGTTGATGTACTGTAATGCTGCACCCACCCTGTAGCAATGCCACAGCTGTGGCTACTGACATCACATCTCTCACACTGTTATGTAGGTCCCTCTGGTATACCACCAAGGCAGCAGTCTGTAGCTGGTGAGTATGGTTTATGTTCATGCTTGTCAATACACCAGGCATGTAATGATTATGGTATATTCCATGCACACATCTAACACACCTATCCAAAATGCATGCTGTACATGTTCATATATTGTTGCTGTTAAATGCACTGCATCACAGTGGTGAGCATGATGGGGTATCTGAAGGGTATGTCAGACACCTGCAACATAACTAACATCCTGTCATTGCAAAATGTGTCCACAGGGATGAGCATAATGATGGGACACATGGCCTACAGTAGGGACATGTGTGAAACATTACCCTTATACAGTGATACTGGAAGCATATGTGTGCACACATTCCAGAGAAAATATAGTGGAGGCAGCTGTTGAGGTACTGCCTGCATGCATTTGTCATGGAAATGCACCGTTCAGCAAGTCCATGTCCCCAGTGTCACACCACATAGTGGTCAGCTGTCCAAGACGTTTGGCCATCAAATGTGCACACTTACATGTAACAGAGGCAGACGTGGCTTGCACACATCTTACATGACATGGCGTGGGCCCCATACCCAACAGGTAGCACCATGAGCTGCACATTTAGCCATACTGCACCATTGCATATGCCATGTCCAACAATGTAGGCAGTCATGTATGTAGCAAGGATGTATATGGGACAGGAATGATGTAGGACATAAACAGGTGGCCACCCAAGACAAATGCTGTCACATGTAGCAAACTGGTCATGCAGGCTGCCCACTTACACATCCCAACACTGAGGGGGTAACAGGAATGTCCAGCAAGTACTGGCTGTACGGTACCCATGTCAGCAATTGCCTGGACTCTGCAATCATGTGACCTATGGGTTAGTGTAAACAGATGTGACAGTTTTACCACAGGAAACATCAGTCAGGCCTCTCTACAGGTAGTGTATGCATAACAGAAGAGGTCCCCAACAGTCATGCATTGCAATGTGTACTGATGTACCATGACCATGTTGGAAACCTACAGACAGTATAATGTCAGATAGAGATGCTGCACAACCAATGCGTCACCCCACCTCAGGCCCACCATCCCCATTTGTACAGTGCCTGTGCCAGTGTACATCTGTATGTTTGCCAGTCATTAGCTGGGACTAGGCTGTTATACGTGGTGTTCTGTGTTTGGGATACTGCAAGCTGACACACATGTGTAAGCCATAGTTGTCAAGTATCTGCAAAAAGACTGAGGGTGAGTAGAGTGTGTCATCATGACATACCAGTGCACTGCAGCAGGGATCCTAAGGATGCTAAGAATGGCTGATTCTGCATACAGTCAGGTTCAGGAACTGTGGCAGATGTAACCCTAACTCCACAGCAATAGTGATAGCAGTGTGTGAACTCCAAGGGATGTGCACATGAGTAGACCTTGCAATCATGCAGAGTCGGGGGACATGTGTAGGGCAGACTGACCAAATACTGGCAAAAGCAGATGGCCCATGCTAGTATACCCCTGCCAGGAATAGTGACTGCTGTAGTACACTTAACAGTAGGTGCAACAAACCATCATGATAAGGGTGTGCACATATGCATCACGGTCAGCATCTGCACACCTAACATATTTCTTAGACACTGCATGTGAATGTACAGGACATATGTCACATATCAGGCTCATGTAATGGTAATATATGCAGTGATGTGGTCCCATGGCATATCAAGGAAGAGTGCATCATATCAATAAGGGTGTGTACACTCCCCATAGACATGGTAAGGTTTGATGGTTGTGACTGTAATAGTATCGTATAAGGTCATACATGCACCGCTGATGTTGAGATCTGTAAACCAGACATCAGGCATTCACAAATGACAGCTGTCCACATATTATCCCAGGTATGTGTTTCTCAAACACATAGGGACTGTGAGCATTAGAGCAGACATAACTGACACAGTAATACACATTCAGCAATGGTTTGTACACCTGTGAGGTTTGGTGCACAGTACATGGCAGGGTGCAGAACAGGTGTACAACAATGCTGTGTACATGGGTGCAGTGTTTTCCAGGGGAAGGGGCATCACCTACTAACGCAGCCCATGCATGCATCACACACATGTTTACTGTTGCTAGCATGGATTGACTGTAGCTGCACTGCATGCTGTTGAGTACCATATGTTATGCATGTTGACAGATGGGTAATGGGAGAACTGTGTGTACTATCTTTGTGCAACCTCACCTGTAGGTGTATGTATGTGTGTGGGTGGGGGGTTATTTTGTCTGTAAGTGCAATCTGGTGGAGTGGAGGGGGGGTTCATGCATGTAGAATGTGCGTGTGCATGTGTGTGTGTTTGTGTTGGTGTTCATGTATGCATATGTGTGATTGTTGGGTTGTTCATATGGCAGTATTTCCCTTTGGGCTCGTGCAGTACATGGGCATAGACTGACACATGAGACACTTGTCTGATATGTAATTACAGGACAGCTGAGAGTATAATAAGGTCTGTAGCATGGAACATGCATTGGGAGGAAAAGTAGACACCAGTTATACCCTTAATATTGCAATCAGCAGAAAGATGACTGACTACCCACGTATGCAGCACTACAGATGCATTGGGGAATTACTAGACAACACCAGGAAGTGTATCCATATATTACTGTTGTCCACATGATAAGATGATTGAGCAGTAGATCTGGCATGTACTGAGCAATAGTTAAATAGTTACATATGACACTTCAGTGCGTGACATTATGGAGTGAACGTAGTAGCCCCTAACATATGGAGGCCATGCTCACGATGTCTGGAAATACCCAGGGTGAACACTGGATGACAGCAGTGAGGCCATGTAAAACCTACTCCACTCAAGTCAAGGAGGTAATGGAGTAACAGGTCTTGTGTTGTGATCACTCGTCTAGGCATTTAGTGGAATGATATGTTAATGAGTGGTATTAATTAGTGTATGTTACCAAGTGTGATGCAGGATGGGGAGCTTATGTGAATAAACATGGGACTGTGTTAGCCTGTACCTCAGAGAAATATATACCAAACAAGAGAGGTCCCAGGACTGAGCCTTGTGGGATGCCACTTGTAACTGGTTTAGAGTCTGACATGGCACTTGCAATTCTGACCATGTGGGTTCTATCCCTGAGCCAGTTTGCAACCCATCTTGTGACATAGGGGTTGATATTTAAGCTGGTGAGCTTATTTATGATGCCCGAGTGGAGTATTGTGTCGAAGGCTTTTGCGAGGTTCAGGTAGGCTGTGTGGACTACCTTCCCTTCATCTATGGCCTTGGTGACTGTTTCAAAGAAGTCGACCAGGTTCAAGAGGCAAGATCTGCACTTAACAAAGCCAAACTGGGTAGGATCCAGTGTTTGGAGGTTCCCAATGTCTTTGTGTATGAGTTCCATGATGATACACTCCATAGCTTTGCAGACCAGGCTAGTCAGGCTTATAGGGCGATAGTTTCTGGGGTCCATTGTGGCACCACCTTTGTGGAGTGGGACCACTGTTGCTGTATGCCATTCCTTGGGTACATATCCTGTAGTAAGGCTGAGATTGAACAGTGACTTTATGTGAGGGTTCAGTTCTTCTTGGAGCTCATGTAAGACGCAACCCGGGACACCGTCCAGTCCCATTGATGCTGTGTTTTTTGCTTTGGAAAGGGCAGCTCTCACCTGTGCATCTGTGATGTCAGGGAGGCTACACTCTGTTGGGATAGACATTTGCTCTTTTTTGGGGGGGGAGGCGGGTAGAAGTTTGCACTGAACCTGTCTGCCAGGATGTTGGCAATGTCTGTGGGTTCAGTGTATTTTTTGTCATTTTGCACTAACTCAGAGCATATCTGGGAGCTGCCACCCAGGTTCCTGACATAACTAAAGAAGGCCTTGTGATTATCTTTAGCGTCTTGTGCAATTTTTCTTTCAAAGCTGACCTTAGATGATTTTATGAGGGATCGTAGTTTCTTGCTAGTACTGATCAGAGATGCCTTCCCTTACTTACTTGGCAACACTGGGACTAGACCCCTACCTAGGTATGTAGTTCTACTGAAGTGTGTGGCTTTCATTGCAGACACCACACAGTGTTTAGGGTGAGGTGTGTTCCAGGTTACATGTTACATGCAGAACATCCCCAGACATGTACAGTATGGTAATGTGGGATGTTATGGTTGTATATGGACAATACATTGTGTGACATACCATCATATACACATTAACAGACACATAACAGGCAGACACACATCCGAGAGACCTGGGCTCATCAGTGATAACTAACTTATCAGTGTGTCCAATGTGCTACAGGTAGGCTGCACACAGCATATGCATAAATGGGCTGGAGTGTGGTCTCAGTTACCTGTATGGTTGATGGTGACAGTGGTCACCATACAGTGGTACATGGGACATATACCGGGTGTACCATGGTGTAATGACAGTGTACACAGAACCCACATCCCACAGTGGATATCTTACTCATTGCAACCCATGATGACACTCTGACATACACACCATCACACATTGCCCATGACTGTGATACAGTCCATTGTTTATCCCAACAGTGGTACTACAGGGATATGCCTCTAATGCACATGCCACAGGCATAGTAAGGTGTTGCATTGTCATGCCTCACCTATGGGCAGTAACAACACTATCCATACTACTGTGTGGCAATGTGTATTGTAATAGGAGTATGTGGCCTCGGAATGCTGTACCCTCCAGATATACAGACATGCACACATATACACACTTGCCAGAACTCAATGGGTATCCCATGCCTATCAACCCATTTGTACAACTGTGCTGGTACTGCAAGGCTCATGTAGCCATTCAGGAGAGGAGTATAACAGGGTACATGTAATGTCCAGTACAGCAGCAGCCACATTGTACTATTGCAATGGGTGTTGTGGTGGGTGTGAAGACCCGCATGGGTATTCCCAACTACAGGTGTACTAACACACAGACACTGCTATCCTCAGTAATGCACACATACACATTTATCAGTACTGGGGTGCATCGCTGCAGGTGGTCATAGGTGTGTACCTGGCTATTGTCCATGGAGAGATGGAAAGTCTAGGGGATGTGTGTACAGTGATATCATGCCACCTGCCATGTGCCAGCAGGCAATCTATTGATGGACACCACTGTAGTGACCCTCATGGTGAGAGTGACATGCATCAGCCAATCCTTTGGGTGCCTCCTGCAAATGGTCACTGAGGTGATCCAGCTGACATGTATGCAACATGTATTACAACACATGGTTAGTGTCTCTGATGGAGACCTGTATCCAAGCATGTCCTGCTGACTGTGGTAGTGTAGTGGAGGTACCAGTGGCATGTGGTGCATACAGGGTGCTGTCTCCTATATGTGCCAGTTATAACACAGTTGGGCAGTCAGTGTCAGTCAAACATAGGTTGTCTGTATGTATCCAACTGGATACCTGCCTTCTGCACATCTGTACAAGGACTGACAGACATCATCTTGGCAAGTAGCTATGCAGTAGGATGAATGTTCATAGGTTCATAGGTTCATAGGTAGGTACTAGGCTATCGGCCCATGGGCCTACGTAAGCCTAGCCAACAAGGTTCCCTGGCTTACGCCACCCAAGAAAGTTATTTTCCTGTGCCACTTTTGAGAAAAGACACAGAAGTGACCCCCGGGGTGTATTTCCTATTTCCCATCCACTCATCAAAACTTTTCTTGAAGAGTGCTAATGAAGAACTTTGCTTGTCATAGATGGGTAGCCTGTTTCAGAGTATGGAAAATCTCTGGGACAGGAATCTATCCCAACAGCATGTCCTGTTTATTGTGGTGACAAGGTTTAGGTCCCTAGACTGTGTAGCTCAGAGGGATTGGGATTTCTTTAGGGTAGCATGTCCAACAGCTCTGGGTTTGACACAGCTTTATGTTAGGCAGAGATCACCTCGGAGTAGGCGATATGCTACGGAGTAAAGCTGGAGTTTTTTGAGGTGGTCAGTGTAGGGCATTTGTTTGAGGCTAGTAATCCTCTTTGTGAGGTACTTCTGTGACCTTTCCAGCTGCTGCAGATGTCTTGTGAGGTACATTCCAAAAGGGGCGTTGTACTCTATAATGGGTCTAATGAGTGTCGAGTAGAGGGGAACAATGACCTCTTTTTTTCCTGGATGAGAACCATTTTATGATGAGGTGTGCCACATAGAAGGACTTCCTGACTACTGTGGCAATGTGACTATCAAAGGAGAGACTACTGTCCACCTGGGTCCCAAGGTTTGTTATCACACATTTGGTGTTAAGTAGATTCCTGCCCATGTGGTAGTACATGGGTACAGAGTTTTTACCAAAGGGGATGACACTGCACTTTTTTGTATTGAGCTTGAGGCCATGGCTCTGACTCCAGGCATCTGTCTCAGCGAGGCCCTTCTGTAGGATGTCCACATCATTGGGGACTTGACTATGGCTCCTAGTTTGCAGTCATCTGCGAACGTCATTAGCCAGAGACCTTCTGTGTTAGTCTGCACTTCAGAGAAGTAGATATCAAACAGGAGAGGTCCCAGGACGGAACCCTGTGGTACTCCACTTATCACTGCTTTGAGGTCCGATTTGGAGTCAGCAATTTTTACAGTGTGGGTTCTGTCAGTGAGCCAGTTGGCAACCCATCTTGTGATGTAGGGATTTATACCTAGTTTAGTGAGTTTAGCTATAATTCCAGAATGGGGGATGGTGTTGAAAGCCTTGGCAAGGTGAAGATAGGCTGTGTGAACCACCTTACCCTCATCTATGGCTTTGGTGACTGCCTCAAAGAAATTGATTAGGTTCAGGAGGCATGATCTGCCTTGCACAAACCCTAACTGGGTGGGATTCAGAGTTTGGAGGTTACCAATGTCTTTGTTTATGAGTTCCATGATGATATGTTCCATGGCCTTGCAGACCAGGCTCGTCAGGCTAATAGGTTGATAGTTGCCAGGATCAGTAGTGGCTCCCCCTTTGTGGAGTGGGATAACTGTTGCTGTGCACCATTCAGTGGGCACAAAGCCTGATGTGAGGATATTATTGAACATGGTGCTTAAGTCGGGAGCCAGTTCGTTCTGAAGTTCATGTAAAACGCAGCCTGGGATGTTGTTCGGTCCCATGGATGCTGTGTTTTTGGCTTTACAGAGTGCAGCTTTTACCTGCGTAGTTCTGATTACAGGGACTCTGCATTCTTCCTGTATAGATATGTGCCCTTTAGGGGGTGGGGGGGGTAAAGTTAGCACTGAACCTATCTGCCAGGATGTTGGCAATATCAGTTGGTTCTGTAATTTTCGTGCCATTGTGCTGTAACTCAGAGCAGATCTGGGTGATGCCATCGAGATTCTTGAGATAGCTATAGAATGCTTTGCGGTTGTCCCTTAGAATTAGTGGCGGTTTTCTTTTCGTAGCTAGCTTTGGAGGATCTTATAAGAGATCTCAGCTTCTTACTGAGGCTGACCAGGGAGCTCTTCCACTCATGGGATTTTACTCTCTTTTGCAACAGTTTCTTCCTTCTGTTGTACAGTTTGTTTATGGCAAGGGATCACCAGATTGGCTTCCTTTTTTTGGAGGATAGCGTCTTGGTTCTGTTTGGGATAGCACGATCCATGCACTCGTGTAAGTGCTTATAGAGTGCATTTGTGTAGGATTCAGCAGTTGTAACTGTATTGTCCATCTGCGTGGGTGTCATGAAGTTCACCACTTCTGTCTTAAAAAGCATGAAGTTGGCTTTGGAGAAATTTTTTACCATGGTTTCCTTAATGGGGATGGGGCCGGGATGTGGCTATCAAGGGTGATTAGCTTATGGTCGGATTGGACCAATGAGGAATTCACTTCAGGTGTGAAACACTGGTCACTCATGCTGGTAATGACTAGGTCTAGGATATTGTTGCCCCTGGTATGGGTGTGGATAAGTTGATCCAGGGCATTGGAGTTGAAGAATTCCAGAATGTGTTGAGCTAAGGAGTTGGGGAAGTTGAAGTCGCCCATTATTAGGGTGTTAGGTTGAACCCTAATATTTTCCAGTACATCAAGAAAAGAGGAGTGGGAATCCTGGGGCATGGTGGGGGATCTGTAGCAAGCTACAATTTGGTATGCGGTTTTGCCCAGAGTTAGTTGCACTTGGATAACCTTGGATGCATTATGCTGAGCAACTAGGCTGGAGGTGTGGATATCCTTAATGAATATAGACATACCTCCGCCTTTGGTGTTTCAGTCCAGGTTACATGGCCGAAAAGTGTGGTATGAGTTATAGCCTGGTAATGAAGGGGTGTGCTCTGGAGCCTTGAACCAGGTGTGTGTCAACAGATAATAGTCTGACACCAATATGTATGCCATTACTACATGTTGGAAGCCCTCACTGACATGTGCTGTACAGACAGTAGTCTACAGTTACTGTCTACACGTCAGATCATTATCCAGTAGGGGATATATACATAGGTTCATAGGTTCATAGGTAGGTACTAGGCTATTGGCCCTAGGGCCTATATAAGCCTAGCTAAAAATGTACCCTGGCTTTCGCCACCCAAGAAAATTATTTTCCTGTGCCCCTGTCGAGCAGAGCCACAGAAGTGATCCCCGGGGTGAATTTCCTATCTCCCATCCAATCATCAAGATTTTTCTTAAAGAGTGCTAATGAGGAGCTCTGATTGACATAGATAGGTAGTCTGTTCCAGAGTACGGGAAGTCGCTGGGACAGGAATCTATCCCTCCAGCATGTTCTGTTTATTGTGGTGACAAGGTTTAGGCCCCTATAGTATGTAGCTTGGAGGGACTGGGATTTCTTTACGTGGAGCATGTCCAATAGCTCTGGGTTTGACATAGCTTTGTATGTTAGGCAGAGATCGCCTCCGAGTAGGCGATATGTAACGGATTAAAGCTGGAGTTTTTGGAGATGGTCTGCGTAGGGCATCTGCTTGAGGCCAGTAATCCTCTTTGTGAGGTATTTCTGTGGCCTTTCCAGTTGTTGTAGATGTCTTGTGAGGTACATACCAAAAGGGGCACTGTACTCTATAATGGGTCTAATGAGTGATGAGTAGAGGGGAGCAATGACCTCTTTTTTTCTGGATGAGAAACCTTTTGTGATGAGGTGAACCACATAGAAGGATTTCCTGACCACTGCGGTGATGTGATTATCAAAGGAAAGACTACTGTCCACATGTGTCCCAAGGTCTCTCATCACATTTTTGGTGTTAAGTAGACTACCAGCTATGTGGTAGTTCATGGGTACAGAGTTTTTTCCAAAGGGGATGACAATACACTTTTTGGCATTGAGCTTCAGGCCATGGCTTTGGCACCAGGCAGCTGTCTCAGTGAGGCCCTTTTATAGTATGTCCACATTGTTAGGAGTTTCGATTATGGCTCCTAGTTTGCAGTCATCTGCAAACTTTGTTAGCCCAAGACCTTCTGTGTTAGCCTGTACTTCGGAGAAGTAGATAGCAAACAGGAGAGGACCCAGGACTGAACCCTGTGGTACTCCACTTGTCACTGGTCTGAAATCGGATTTGGAGTCTGCTACTTTCACAATGTGGGTTCTGTCTGTGAGCCAGTTGGCAACCCATCTTGTGACATAGGGATTTATACCTAGTGTAGTGAGCTTATCTATAATTCCAGAGTGGGGGATGTTGTCAAATCCTTGACTAGATCTAGATAGTTGTGTGAATGATCTTACCCTCATCTATGGCTTTGATGACTGCTTCAAAGAAGTCAGTCAGGTTTAAGAGACATGATCTGCCTTTTACAAATCTGAACTGGGAAGGGTCCAGAGTTTGGAGATTACCAATGTCTCTGTTTAAGAGTTCCATGATTATACATTCCATGGCCATGCAGACTAGGCTAGTCAGGCTAATGGGGCGGTAGTTCCTGGGGTCCGTCGTGGCTCCCCCTTTGTGGAGTGGGATAACCATCGTGGTGCACCATTCAGTGGGCACAAAGCCTGAGGTGAGGCTATGACTGAACATGGTACTTAGGTAGGGTGCCCGTTCATTCTGTAGTTCATGTAGAAATCAGCCTGGGATATTGTCAGGTCCCATGGATGCTGTGTTCTTGGCTTTGGAGTGTGTGTTTTTTACCTGTGCAGCTGTGATTACAAGAACTTTGCATTCTTCCGGTATAGAGATGGGCTCTCTAGGGGGTGAGAGGGGGGTAAAGTTAGTACTGAACCTATCTGCCAGGATGTTGGCAATATCAGTTGGTTCTGTATATTTTGTGCCATTGTGCTGTAACTCAGAGCAGATCTGAGTGTTGCCATTGAGATTCTTGGCATAGCTATAGAATGCTTTGTGGTTGTCTTTAGAGTCAGTGGCAATTTCGTTTTTGTAACTAGCTTTGGAGGATTTTATGAGGGTTCTCAGCTTCTTACTGAGGTTGACCAGGGAGTTCCTCCAGTCATGGGATTTTACTCTTTTTTGTAACAGTTTCTTTCTTCTGTTGTAGAGTTTGTTTATAGCAGAGGACCGCCAGATTGGCTTCCTTTTTTTGGAGGATAGCATCTTGGTTCTTTTAGGGATAGTATGATCCATGCACTCATGTAAGTGCTTATAAAGTGCATTTGTGTAGGATTCAGCAGTCATACCTCTATTGTCCGTCTGCATGGGTGTCATGAAGTTTGCCACTTCTGTATAAAGAAGTGTGAAGTTGACTTTGGAGAAGTTCTTTACAGCGGTTTCCCTAATTGGGGGTGGGGCGGGATGTGGATGCCTAGGGTGATTAGCTTGTGGTCAGATCTGACCATCGAGGAATTGACCTCTGGTGTGGAACACAGGTTGCCCATTTTGGTAATGACCAGGTCTAGGATAATGCTGCCCCTGGTGGGGGTGTGAATACATTGATCCAAGGTGTTGGAATTTATGAATTCCAGAAAACGTTGAGCAAAAGAGTTGGTACATGAGTAGTTTTCCCAGTTAATGGTGGGGTAGTTGAAATCACCCATTATTAGGGTGTTAGGTTGTACCCTAATACTTTCCACTGTATCAAGAAATGAGGAGTAGGAATCCTGGGTCATGGTGGGGGGGGGGGGTCTGTAGCAATCTACAATTTGGATTGCGGTCTTGCCCAGAGTTAGTTGCACTTCGATTATCTCGGATGCATTATGCTGTGCAACTAGCCTGGAGGTGTGGATATCCTTAATGAATATGGACACTCCTCCACCTTTAGTGCTTCATTCCGGGTTAGGTGGCCGAAAGGTGTGGTATGAATTATAGCCTGGTAATGCAGGGTTGCTTTCTGGAGTCACTGCACAGATGTCGATGTTCTCCATTTTAAGGAGTTCCTCAAGTGAGTACATTTTGAGGTATAGACTTCTAGCATTGAGTATCATTACCGTCAGATTTTTCTTGCTTTTACCTGTTACAGTGGTGAATTTGTCATTTGAACCTTGCTTAAAAAAGGCACTATAGGGGTGGCAAGAGCCTTAGCCAGTATCCAGAATCCCAAGGGTGACAGGTGCAAGCCATCTCTGACAAAGCATCGTGGTCTGTCGATCATGTCATCCCAGGCAGACAAATACTGGATACTGTGACACAGCTCACTCACCAGGAACATGACAGTGAGGCCTCAGAGTCCAACGATGCCTGCAGGGGTTCTTGTTGTCAGTACTACATTTAGCAATTTACTCTTGCTTGGGAAAGCACTGTCAACAGTAGTAATGCCATGATACACTACATGCCAGTGTGACAGCACGTAACCTTGGTCACTACCCTTGTATGTAACACATTCACTGGATAAGAGTGCTGTACAGGTTTGATATACTTGAGTGCCCCAGACATGACACTCACATCCCTTGCTACTGTAATGACAGCACATAGATGTGTGCTATGTACATGGCATTACATACACTTATTACAGATGTCATTACCTTGCTATGTTATCAGACTGGGTCATGCACAATGGTCAACAGAGCTGAGCCGTGCTTAGCAGGGTTCAGCATTGCTGTGATATTACAGGTTAACACATTTGCGCACTGGTAAGCGAAGCCTACACAGTTTAAGTGCCTGTACATTTAACAGCAATTTATCACTGCGTAGCTTTGTGCAAACCCACGCAAACATGCTTAAAGCTGTTCAAAACTGCCTTAACCACTCTGTATCCAACAACCCTTGTTCTGCCCAGCAACAAAATACACAGCCCTTGCAGGTCTTGAATGCAGGACCTATACACTACAGTCACAACAGTTAAGCACTATGCCATGACCGCTATGAAGTCAGTTGCTGTTTTTCCAATATATCTCTTAGTACACATATTGAATAGTATTGAACAACTGCTTTGACTTCTACAATTGTGTAGTACTTGTTAATGATATTACTGTTGGATCACATATATTGTTATATCTAAATATACACATAGCAGATACATACAGTGATATACATCTGGGAAGGTATACACAACCTTGCTGTTTACACATGACAAGATGACAAGGATATGGATATATACATATACATATGTAGATATATGTCTACATGTACATCCACATATATATTCAAATATATGTATTTTTACACATCTGTATAGTGCATCATATATATGGTCATTTTTAGATCTCTCTGTATATATATATATATATATATATATATATATATATATATATATATATATATACATATATGTTTACTATTTGTCAAGAACATGGAGCGGAGTCCTACCTCAGCACCAGTAGTCCCAACCTCTTAGTGCAAGGGGATGTTGTCTATGTATTACAGGTATACATGTAGACTGTTGCTACTGTTACAGGGGTTGTCTTAACATACATGTTGTAAGTGGGAGGTCACATCTGCTTTTGACATGTACACCATTGGCTACTGATAGACATCCTAAAGACATCATAGTACAGCACCACTGCAAGCACAATAATGATCCTCTGGACTACAGCAGAGATATGACCAATATATGTGGACAGTCTGGCACTCTGTGTTCAGTCCAGAGGTGTACACAGACCCCCTTCATGTGAGACATGTGGACCAAGTCTGACAATGTGGATGTTAACAGCCATGTACATGGGTATATCATGTAAATACTGGACTACACATGCCCACACAGTTTATGCATTCACACACAACATTCTGTCCTGACACATAACACCTACTGGTGCAGAGGTCACATGGCTACATACTACCCAGTAGTTAGTGACATACATTTGTACAGAATCCCACTGCTTTGTCAGAAATACACAACAGTTATGGTGGCCTGGCAGCAGTATGTCTTGCAAATAACTGGACATAACAGCATACTGGGTAATTACACTAAGCTGCTAGGCATGTCACAAAGCACTGTGCAAACTACAGGCAGACTGCCACAACAGTAGACTACATTTTGTATGGGGAAATACGCATGTACCTGCAAATATAGCAGGCTCTACATACACATCACTGCACAGAGTAACAGATACCTGTGAAAAAGTGCATACCCACAACCAATGTGAACACAGTCACAGTCACATATGGCACACAAGCTTCATATGACACTATATGGCCTGTCTGATAAACACCATCCTCATATGTGCCACTCACACACTTACCCTACATAACCTGGGTCACAACACAGTGTGTTCCGATGCCTGTCTGTGGTATGGGACACGTGTGTTTGGCCCTGCAGACATGTGAGCAGATAGGGTATGATACATTGGAGCAGCATGTAACATCAGATAGAACAGGACCAAGACCAATGGCGTCTATCACAGTCAGTGCACAGCCAAATGTATATATGCGCAATACACATACTGTTGACAATCACCATAAGTACACAGACCCCAGTACTGTACACACAACTGCAGAAAGCCCAGGTTAACTCCTCAGAAATAACCCCTACTATACATAACATGTCTAGCAGTCTGATATCTTACTGGCTTGTTATCAGGTATGATGTCAATAAGTAATGGTGTACAGAACATATGCACCTCTTACTGAATGACATATGTACAAAGGTTGACAGATTTGTGGCTGGAGCCACAAACACTGGCACAATATTGGCATGTTGCTGTGATAACCTCATACATTTACTGTTGTACTAGTGTTTGTTGTGACATATGTCCTATGAGGGATATGAAGTCAGTAACTCTCATGGATGTCACCATGTGCTGACTGCAATCCTCAGACTATGCTTCTGCAGTTCCAAGATAGGTGTTCTTTGAGTAACACAAGAAACATAAGGCTCCACACACTGCCCAATCGGCAGATAACACTACAGGTGGGAATGTCCTCAAACACATAACACTGTCTTGACAGGCATTAAATCATGTAGACCAGCCATATCCACACACACCCTGTTAAACCGACATTACTCCAAATGCAGAAGAGCAACACTTATGTTCTGTAGTCATGTCTGGCACATCTCCATCCTGTTTGTTGGCCTGTCTCCACACTGTATGTTATAGGTAAATCCCAATACCATCTGTGATGCTGTTTTCCAAACACCAAATTGTGGTCCTGCTCACAGTGAATGAAAAGGCCCAACACCCACATGATGTTCCTAGATATTGGAGTGTGTTTCTATGCAATTGGCTACGAGAATGCTACCACAGCTGTTCCACATGCAATCAGCTAGAGGGGTACTGCAATACATGCAGAGGCCATCAGCTGATCATGAGCATCACTTACAAAACACAAGCTGCTGCCTAAGCAAAGCAGGTGTACTTCTACATACCCACCAGAGAGGGAGTGAGAGAGACAGAGACAAAGTAAGTCAGGGAGGGGTTGGGAGAGTAAACCCTACACATGTTTGTGTCACACACCTACCAATACGGGGTTTCAAACCCCTGACTGACTATATATTTCTATCACATGTTTATGCAGTTATTGCATGTGCCACATAGGTCACATGTTGGGGAGCTGTCCAAAGGTATATCTGATAGTGAGTGGCATTTGCAACAGTGATATAGGAGCGATAAGGCAGGTGTAGTACACATGCCTGTCCACATGAACAGGTGTCAACATCAACACCGCCACACTCTCCCAGGGACTCACACACATTAACACAGTTGACAGGGTCAGGTATAGACTTCCTAACTAGCTAGTTTGCCACAATACAGTAATACACAGGTATTACATGCACCACATGGGTTATCCATATGATATATGGGCAAAGAGTATGTGAAGGTGTCTGGCATCAGACAGCATGTTTCAGTAGGCCAATGGAGTAGTGAGTGTGACGGGGTCAAAAGCATCATACTCCACACACAGAGACACAGGCTGCCAGTACTGACATGCATGGGTGCATTGCTTCACAGGTATGTAGTGATTGACTGTGCCAGAAGGCTGTACAAGGCTAGTTGAAGGGTATACCTTGGCATCAGGCCACATGACAATGGTCTGCAGTGTTGCTCAGGGGTGTAGTGTCTGGATTGGCCCACACAGGTGGGTATTGTATTCACCATCCAGTCATCTGGGTTAGTATTGTGTGTGGACAGTGCTGTATGATGCTTGCCATGTATGTGTTCTATAGTCCATGACATGGACGGTGTCTGGGTTGTGCACACATTCCACATGCATGTTTAGTGGCATGTTGAACTGTACCTGGGGTGTCTGGCCCATGTTGTGTACACAGATTGCTATCATCAGATTTGCCAGTCCTGGCCTCATGTGGTGGGAACTGGTAATGGACACCAGGTTGACCCTGCACCTACATTGATAGCATGATACACATATTCCCTAGTGTCAGTGGCATCTGTCCATACAGGGCATGTGTTTAAGGCATGGTATGTCCTTTGTGGGTAACATTTGATTGCACTACATTTGTTGCAGGCGTCCAGTGGGGAACATAGTGAAGGTGCAGTGTCTGCAATTATGTGCCTATTGTAGTGATGGGACAGGGTGCCATGTCCTCTGTAGTCCACTGCAGTCACTCCATGGTTACTATCTGTGGGCAATATGCAGGGTACTACGAACAAAGTGGTTGTTGCCTATTCAAGTGGGTTTGTGTATGAGACATGGGTGGAGAATGTTCTCTGGGTAATACAAGGGTTGCCTAATTTGTTTGCCAGGCCTTGATGTCACATGTAGAGGTATGGATTGGCAACCCTAGCCTCTCGGTTATTTGACATCTGTTATCCTTGTAAGGTGGACATTGTGACATATAATAACCCCACCATATAGTAAATTTGCAAATCCCACTCCACAGTGAGTCCAGTTGTTACACACTCACAGCCATCTCCACACAGAATATGAATAACAAACACAGACACACACACATACCAAGTCTCACAGTTGCCATGACTAGGATTGGAATTCCTAACTAATTAGTTTATCACACTACAGCATCATGCAGTTATAGGATGCGCCATAGAGATTACTGGACTACTCCTTCCCCAAAGGTGTATTTCAAAGGGCATGACATCAGCAGGCTTGCCAAAGAAGGGCAATGGAGGTTGTATTGACTTTGACTGGCCTCAAAAGCATTGTTCCCTACACAGACAAACAAACTTGCCATGTCTTGGAATAGAACTCCAACCAAACAACTAGATCACACTACAACATTATGCAGTTATAGGACGCACCACAGATATTACTGGACTTCTCCTTCCCCAAAAATGTATTTCAAAATGAATGACAACAACAGCCTTGTCAAAGATGAGCAATGGAGGTTGTATTGACTGTGAATGGAATCAAAACATTGCTCTTTACACAGATGAAGAAACACACACACAAACATCCACACTTGCCATGTTTGAGAATAGAACTCCTACCGAACTACTAGATCACACTACAGCCTTATGCTGTTATAGGATGCACCATGGATATTACTGGACTACTTGTTCCTCAAAAGTGTATTTCAAAATGAATGACATCAGCAGGCATGTCAAAGTAGGGCATTTCAAATTGTAGTGAGTGTGACTAGCCTAACAATCATTGATCCCTATACAGACAAATGCACACACACACATACACTTTCTACATCTGAGATTTGAACTCCTACCTAACTAGTTTATCAGACTACAGCATTAGGCAGTTATAGGACATGCAACAGAGATTACTGGATTACTCCTTCCACAAAGGTGTATTTCAATGTGAATGACATCAGCAGGCTTGCCAGTGTAGGGCAGTGGAGGTTGTAGGGACTGTGAATGGCCTCAAAAATGTTGCTCCCTACACAAACTAATACACACACCATTGCCATGTCTGAGCATAGAACTTCTACCTAACTAGTTTATCACACTACTGCATTACACAATTATAGGACGCACCACAGAAATTACTGGGTTGCTATTTCTCCAAAGGTGTATTTCAATGTGAATGACATCAGCAGACTAGCCAAACTAGGGTAGTGGAGGTTGTACTGACTGTGAATGACCTCAAAAACATTATGCCCAGCACAGACAAACTAACACACACACAATTGCCATGTCTGGGAATATAACTCCCACCTAACTTGTTTATCACACTACAGCATTACGCAGTTGTAGAATGCGCCACAGAAATTATTGAGTTATGACATCCCCAAAGGTGTATTTCAATGTGAATGACATCAGCAGACTTGCCAAAGTAGGGCACTGAGGTAGTGACTGTGAGTGGCCTCAAAAGCATTGCTCCCAACACAGACAAACTTGCAAACACACACATCCACACTTGCCATATTTAGGAATAGAACTCCTACCTAACTAGTTTATCACATTACAGCATTACGCAGTAATAGAACACACCACAGAAATTACTGGGCTACTTTTTCCTCAAGGGTATATTTCAATGTGAATGACGTCAGCAGGCTTGCCAAAGTAGGGCACGGGAGGTTGTGGTGACTGTGAATGGTCTCAAAAGAAATTGCTCCCTACACAGACAAACTTACACACACATCCACACTTGCCATGTCTGGGAATAGAACTCCTACTTAACTAATTTATCACACTATACCATTATACAGTTATAGGACATACTACAGAGATTACTGGGCTACTCTTTCCCCAAGGGTGTATTTCAATGTGAATGACATCAGCAGGCTTGCCAAAGTAGGACACTGGAGGTTGTAGTGACTGTGAATGGCCTCAAACGCATTGCTCTCTATACAGATAAACTAACACACAATCATCCACACTTGCCATGTCTGGGAATAGAACTCCTATCTAGTTTATCACACTACAGCTTTATGCAGCTATAGGACGTGCCACAGAAATTACTGGGCTACGTTTTCCCCAAAGGTGTATTTCAAAGTGTATGACATCAGCAGGTTTGCCAAAGAAGGGCACTGGAGGTTGTAGTGAATGTGAATAGCCTCAAAAGCATTGCTCCCTACATAAACAAACTAGCACACACACACAAACATCCACACTTGCCATTTCTGCGAATAGAACTCCTACCTAACTATTTTATCACACTACCACATTACGCAGTTATAGAATGCACCACAGAAATTACTGGGCTACTCCTTCCCCAAAAGTGCATTTCAAAGTGAATGACATCAGCAGGCATGCCAAAGTAGGGCATTTGAATTGTAGTGAGTGTGACTAGCCTAAAATGCATTAATCCCTACACAGACAAATGCACACACACACCCACACACACACACACACACACACACACACACACACACACACACACACACACACACACACACACACACACACACACACAGTTGCCACATCTGGAATTAAAACTCCTATATAACTAGTTTAGCACACTACAGCATTACACAGTTATAGGACGCACCACATGGATTACTGGGCTATCCATTCCCTAAAGGTGTATTTCACAGTGACTGACATCAGCAGGATTACAATAGTAGGGCAATTGGGATGGCGGAGTGTGTGCATGGGCCATAACCCATTCATCTTGAGGCAGGCACACACAAGTTTATATTCCACAGGTACATGTATACAACTGCTAGATGACTACTGCCCTGTACAGTCATGTTGCACGGTTAGCACTTTCACCATAGAGTCTATGCTGGGAGATTCCAGAGGCAAATGTCTATGGTGAGTGACTTTTCCACATCATGTGTTTGTAGCCATTTGGCTGTGTGCTGGGTGGGACAGGACTCATGATGGAAGGCTCTTTGTCACTGTCACTCTCTTCCACATCTATGTATGTGTACTTTTGGCATATTATAGTGTGTTGCCCTTGGATATATGTGTGTATTCCTATACAATGTGTGTGCAAAGCATGTTTGGTGCATACTGAGGAGTGTATGCACTAACATCTGCGACTGTCATATATGTATGGTCCACTGTTGTTACCAGACACGGGCTTCATTTCTTTGTGTGTGAGCATGCCCAGTATGACCTTTCAGTATTTTGTTGTCTGACATTGCTCTAAGTGTGGGAGCATGCCCAGTATAACCTTCTGTATTGAATGTGTGAATCCATTCGAGGTAGATTGTACTCCAGTGCAGACTTTTTTGTTCTACACCTACAGCTAGCAAACAGTTTCTGCAGGATATCTGTAGATCTGTTGACAATATGGGGTAAAACTAGAAAAGGGATAGTGGGTACTGTAGGTAACTGTGTCTGTGTTGCTTCTGATACATGGTCCCGGTGTTAGCAAAGATATTCAGACATGTGCACTGTTATACACTGTGATGTTTTATGTCATCAAGTACTGTCAGGTAGACATATTTGCTTGCAGTGATGTCCTGGGGAATACAGGGTGAATGCAGCTGTGTCCAGTATTGAGGTCAAATGCCTACATATTCTTGCAATCTAATGCCATTCTGGAGGGGGAGTTGCAAACATTTGCTGCTGGGTCTTTGTAACTGGTTCAGCACCATGGTACAGTGGTGGCAGAGGATCCCATACTTGTACATCCATCAAAGTTACAGTATGGCCTTATCTTGCTGTGGTAATACCTCTCAGCTGTACAGATTCACACAGGTTACCCAGGGGCAAGGGTCATAAGTCAGGACATTACCCCTATTGTGGTTTACAAGCAGGTTTGTAGTCACCCATTCTTGTGTTTGCAGCCAGGGATAGTATGTGCACATAGCTGAGTTTCGGACTTTGCACACTCCATGCTGCCCATGCTCCCACCCCCCCTCTATTATTCTGTCCTCTTCCATACATTATGCAAACATTTTCTGATAATTTCCCTATAGTTATCACCTCATCACAGCAGTATATTGTTGTTGGTCCACAGTTCATGCAGTGGGACATGGTGGACATGTTACTGTGGTATGTCCACATAGCCTTACATATGAGTTCTCTGGACTGTGTTATGTTGTTATTTGGGAGTCCATGACATGACATACATTGGCAGTACGGGTGTAACACAGGCCTTTGGCAGAGGACTGTAGGCCATTTGGTAGTGATGCAGGCCAGCTTTAGCAGGCCATTGCATTCTGTCAGTCCTACAGTCCCAGACTGCAATACAGTATATTCCTCTGAGGTGATAGGGTAGGTGTGATAGGTGTTCATGCCAATACTTTCTGTCAGTATTGATCCAGTGGTGTGGATGCTGGCAGGGTGCTGCTTACAACTAGGGACACACCTGCTTGGGGCACCTGCACTGCATGCTGCATTCTTTCACTATTGCCATATACAGGTGGGGGTCATATTGTACCCATTCCCAACAGCAGGAATAAGACCGGAGAGGTACCTGAGGGTAGTGGTTGGGTGAGCTGGGTGCATGTGTGCTATGGACACTACTTGCATCTGACGCATAGATATGCATGGGGCATTCCACTTATGCTGGCTTGTGCAGGGACATCAGCTGTTTCTCAATACATTATTCCTATGACCTTTGTGGTCTGCAAGTGTTTGGCCAGAAGACATCAGTATTCCCTACTACAAGTCCCAGATAATGTGCTGAAAACCTGTATGTACAATTCAAAGATGTGTCCATTTAATGGTTACAAATTATACACTGTCTGTCTGGGGTACTTTCCCCTGTGTATTGCTTGTATATCTTGCCCAACAGTCATGCCATGTCCATCTTTCAGATGGTGACACATATTACTTCCATACATTTACAATGGCTTACTGCTAGAATGTGTTATACTGGGGTACATTGTGTTTGGCACTGCAGTTGTGAGCACTTGGCCCTGTCATTGGCAGTACTGGGCAATGACCACCAGGGCAAACCTCACCATGCATACATACTGACCACTCTCACACAATATAAAACACACAGCAACCTAACATGCATACCTGCATATTGTACAAATGCTACAATCTTTCCTGCTACCTTGGCCACCTCAGGTAATCTGTGCTCCACTAGTATTATACCTACACATACATGTTACTACATTTCTACATAGGATTTGGGGGGGGGGCACACCTGTGTGTTACTACGTGTCTATATAGGACTGAGGGGAGGCACACCTGACTGTTACTACATTTCTATATAGGATTGTGGGGGGCACATCTGACTTACTATGTGTCTACATCAGATTGGGGGGGGGGCACACCAGACTGTTACTACATGTCTACATAGTATTGAGAGGCACACCTGCGTTACTACATGTCTACAAAGGAATGGGGGGCACACCTGACTGTTACTACATTTCTACATAGGATTGGGGGGCACACCTGACACTTGTACACATTTGCTATGACTGTACTGTTATGTCAGGTACTCCATTTCATTCTGTATTCTAACCTTTCATGCTGCCTAGAGGCATATCAGTGTACTACAGGTCTTAGGTTTGATTGATCTACATATCAGTTTCTGACTTCTTACCCTTCAGAACGAACATCTCACTGCCTGACCTGTTGTAGTCTGTCTGTGTAGACCTGGGAGGGGAGGTTACCCATAGCCATCATTCAGAGGCCTTAGCACAGCCTTTGTTTGTGTTTGTCTACACCTGTCCTGCTGGCTGAGACTCTTGGTGGGTACGTGAGCCACCCTGACTGGCATGTGTGTCTCATATGGACACACATGTGGCCCAGCACATTTCCTGCATTAGGATTGTCACCATGTGTAGTACTGGCTACTATGGTGACTTCAGTATTTGTTACAGATCTCATGCTGCCACTATAGGTGTCTACTATCTTCTGGCATTCCATTCAGCCTCCTGATTCCCTTGCATGCTCACATCCATACCATAGATACAAGTAACAACACATACTACTCCATTCAGCAATTGGTAGGAAGAGTGACCTACCTTGTGGCTGTGCCAGTATTGAGGATGGTACTGGAGGGCTGACTATGTCGGATGCACATAGTACACTTCCTATACATGGTTGAGAACAGGTAGTGTCATGTTTGGCATCCCTTTTACTGTATGTGCAAGTCAGAGAGAGGTGTCATTCCCTGGGCCCCTACTGTGTCAGTGCATGTGCTGTGCATTGCCTCTTTGCCAAGGCCAGGGAATACTGGGCACACTTCCTTCTGCCTACTGGGGCAGGCTCAGTTTGTTCCACCTCCGAGTCACTCTGTGTCTGTTCAGGCCTTGACAATGGTGGGGGGGCTGTGTGGCCCTGCCCCATGCTGTTCCTGCTGCAGTTGTTTCCTTAGGATCATATTGTGTAACATGGCACATAAGATGACAATTTGAGTACATGTAGCTGGTAAGTACTGCAAGGCTCCACCGGTTGTGTCCAGGCACCGAAACTGTGATTTGAGCATCCCAAGCACACACTCTATTATAATTCTGGTTTATGCGTGTGCCTCATTATGGAGTTCTTGTTCGGGTGTGTGTGCATTTCTAATGGGTGTCATCAGCCACGGCTGCAGTGTGTAACCAGCATCCCCCACTAGGTGATGGTAAGGGATGTCCCCATTGGCAAATCTCTGGTACAGCTGCGTCAGATGCCAGATGAGGGAGTTGTGATAGCTTCCAGGGCAGCCAGCACACACATTTATTATAATGCCATGCTCATTGCACACGACCTGGCAGTTGATGGAGGGGAAGCCCTTGCGGTTGATGTAAACCCTACCCTGCTCACCGGGAGGTGCTTTGATGCATATGTGCGTGCAATCTATAGCACTCACTACCTCAGGGTATTCCACTATTTGGTGGAAGAGATGCATATTGCTGGCCAACACCTCATGGGTGTTGGGGAAATATACATGCTCACCAGCATGTGCTGACATGGCATCCAGGAACTGGTGATGTACCCTTGATGGTGATGCCTGTGAGATCTCCATGATATCCCCAGTTGGCCTTTCGAAGATACCTGTGGCTAGTATTCTTAATCCTACACTTACTTTGGTATCCACTGGGATGGGTTCCCCTCTGTTAGTTCTGTGTGTCAGACGTAGACAGCACAGCTCAACAATTTGCTGTAGAAGGTCCCTGTCCACCCTATAGTGCTCCATTATCTCCAGCTCATATAGCCCCTGGTAGGTTACCCTGGGTCTGTACATGCTTCTCCATCTCCTCACTGTGGGTTAGTCAACAGCATTTTCATCCTCACCACCCTAGCCTCTCCACATGTTGATGTAAGTTAGCTTCTACAGCCCCTATCATTTTGTTGTTTTTTTTGTTAAAATTTCCCCTCATGTATACACCAGTGGTGTAGAGTATGTGGGAAAAACCAGAGGGAAAGGTGTTTGCATAGTTTATAGTAGTGTTCTGGGGTGGTGTTGGGCTGCTGCCTGTGTAATTGGCTGATTCTGATAAATTTCACCTGCCAGCTATGCTAGTTCTCCTTGATTACCTTCCTACTGCTGTTTTCCCTTCCCATTGCCTTCATATTTAAACCCAAGGGCTCACCGCACAAACACAGTGCACAGATGTGTACAGAGCGGCTACTTCCTGGTTTACTTTTTTCTTTCCTTTAAAACCCAGTGCGTGGTGCACGCACACACTTAGGCAATGTAAAGAGTGCTAGGCAGCCTTAGATACACCACCTTGCTTAGCTCTGCTAAGGGCAAACCCGAGCCACAGGGCTGCAGTCTGCTTACAGTATGCCTGACACACTCCCCTATGATGTCAGCTAACTCTTAGGCTTGAACCATGCTATTTCTACACTTACACTGTTGGGTGCTGACTAGCATTGAGGGGAAATCTGGGATTCAGTATAATTCCCCTCATTTGCATAGGATTGCCTGCTGATGCATAGTTATAAGTCCCACACTGAGCCTGCCCCCTTTGAAACCACTATTCACTGGCCATGTTGTCTTCTGCCTGCCATTGAGTATAATCGCAAAATAGTGATTTTGGTTAAAATGCTTATTTCAGGTTATTTTTTATATTTTCGGACCGATCCTGTTTGCGTGCCACTGCCCTATGCTTAAACAGCTGAAACTGGCTAAAAAAAAATAAAAGTTTTTTTTTTTTTTTAAACTGTTTTCCATGAAAATGGCCAAATATTTGGCCATTGGCTTGGTTTCCGATAATATGCACACTTAATTTGGAGCTGTAATGGCTCCATTTTGTAATTTGCAAAAATGTACAGAGTTACTAACTGAGTACATTTCTGCACACTACACTAGTCCTGCACAGTCGGCTGACAGCTACCTGGATCACAAATTCACCTCATTTGTGTGATTTTCACCTGAAAATGGGGTCATTTGCATAAAGGAGCTGTGTCCGTGCAGGAATAGTGCAGGAGCATTCGTGCACGTCCCTGCAGTTTATTCCTGTATCGTACGGCAGCCAAATTGCCTCCTGAAGCTCCTGCACTGTTCTTGCACACCTTGCAGGGCTTACTGAATCTGGGGGAGTGTGATTACGATAGCCGTACACAAGTTTATCTAATGTGCTACTTTGTGCAGGAAATGTGTCAGGCATTGATTAAGTCCAAAGAGAATGAGAGAATAAATTGTATCGTAAGAAGCATTAATTAAAATCTGTTTGTTGTTACCTGATGGAAGCTGTGTTTTGTAAATGAATTCTACAGGAATAATACTGCTGTTTTTTTTTACTTTAAAATGTTAGACAAATATTATTTTGGAGAGCAGATATATAGATAGACAGCTAGAGTGATAGATGTATATATATAGAGTGATAGATGTATATATACATATATATATATATATATATATATATATATATATGTGTGTGTGTGTGTGTGTGTGTGTATATACGTATATATATATATATATATATATATATATATATATATATATATATATACACACATATATAATTATAAATAAACTGTAGTATTTCTTCAATAAGGAATCAGTCTTTAGGATTCAGAAACATTTTTCACATCACAGTAACTGAGTTTTTTATAGTGTCTAGCCACACAAAAGGGTGTGAGAGAGTCACAGACACATTGAGTATGAACAGGCAAGACTGAGAAATTCAGAGGCTCACATGGTATGTTAATGATGGTATAATTACATGGTAATGGCAGCATTATGAAAATAAGGGTCTCTACAAATACAAATGTCAGTAAACAGTATTGTGCTATGATTCAGAGGTTTATCTACATACATTGCTGCTATAGATGCTAGCTCCAAAATTAATGATGATAGTAAGACAGAATTTAGAAGGTGAATTATGGAATGATGTATGAGGTAGCTGATGCAAACCTGTTGAGGTCATAGGCTGTACTTACCCCTGATAGTCATGCTGCAAGGAACAATGACCCTAAGAGGCCTAGACATATACACATAAAAGTTCTTTCAAACTTTTAGGAGTATTTCATACTGCCCACTTTCCAAATCAAGAATGACTGTGCATGATAACCCTGGTATAAGTATATGCTTACCCATCCAGTCGTCAAGTCTAACCACAAACTGTTAGGAAGTATTAGTAACTGACATTTAATATCATTTCAGACCTGACCATAGCACAACAGCTGTCCTTTTAACTTTTACTCATAATATAAAGCCAGGGATAGAGGTAAACTCCAATCTGCCTTATTCCTAGACTTATCAAAAGCTTTTGACGCTGCATGTCATAAGAACTCCTACTACAGCTGTTGACAATGAGTATCTCACAACCTCTTCTTCAGTGGTTTAATAATTACTTATAAGAATGCTACCAGGCTGTCAAATGCAATTCTACGCTCTCCTCTTCTCTACCCAACATTACAGGTGTAGCACAAAGCTCTATCTATGGTCCTCTTCTGCGTAATATCTTTATAAACAATCTTCATACTTCTACAGAAGAAGCATGTCTTGTACAGTATGCAGGGATTCCCACTCATATCTGTCTCTCAGACAATCTAGAAAGTTTACAAAAGATTGCTCTATTGAAAACTGGCTTTGTAACCACCAACTCTTCCTTAATCAACAACAAAAAAAAAAAAAAAGACTCCATTTAATTTTACCAAAATCACTTAACCATGAGAAAAATAATTTTAAACTCACACCTCTAAATAATACACCAATTGAAACAGTGCAACATAAAAACTACTGGGGGTTACAATCGATGATAACCTAAAGTATGACCTCCACATACAGAGCAACATAAAAAAATAAATAAATAAAAAACTTGCAAAAACAGGACTGCTATGTTGAGCCAAATAATAATTCCTTACAGAATCCACTAGTCACTCTTGTCACTACATACCTATTTCCCTGTGTATTATATGGTTCTCCCATCTTAGCTAACCTCCAGGTCACCCTAAAATCCGAGCAAGAACAGTGTTATATCAAGGTAGCTAGAGTTGCAGATCATACCAGTCACATAACTCATGGCTGTTCTGCACTAAAAACTCTAAACTGGCTAGAATTATCCTACCAACTAAATTACACTAAATTTCTCTTAATATACAAAATTATATTTAATCCCACTTCTTGCCCAACTTAAGTACAATTCTTCACCATTACCTCCCAAATCATCACCTTCAATCTTCTGACAAAATTCTACTTGACATCTATAAATCTTACAAAAATTGTGGTCAAAGTCTGTACTCACCCTGTGTAGCAAAAGTCTGGAATACAATCCATACACCAATTAGGGCAATACCTACCATTCATTTATTTAAGCTGCAACTAAAAAAAAAAACATCTCTGACTCTTGGCCTTGCACTTGCTGTTCTCCTGGCTAGTGTTGCATCTCTTTCTCCGCTAATACCTTTATAGCTGCATTCTCAGCTTCTCCTTGTTTTTATTTCTCTCTCCCTTATTTCCCTAACTCTTTATATTCCTTTTACTCTGTATTTGTCTTTCCTCCCATATCTACCCCACGTCTTACTTCTAACAAATACCTTTTCTCAGTCTTTTTCTTCTCTTCCTTCTTAGCCACTATTTGAAATTTCCACTCTGAGATTTGCTTTATAAGGGAGTAATAATCTCTCACATGGACAGTATGTCATCATGTTTTAGTGTTAGATGATACTGTATTTATCATAATTGTGAAGACTTTCTCCCTGAGCTTCCAGTGAAAATGGATACAATTATTCTGACATACTTTTCCCAGTAACCAAATGTCAATAAATTAATAAATAAAAGCAGACAAAGCCGTATTTAGATTGACCAGTAGTGGTAGTTTATTCTGTAGGTTACAAAATTCTATCAATTACTAACTTGTAGAAATGTAGGTGCCCATTATGAGTGTTTGTAGAGCCACTGGTTTTACAAAGAAATAAGAGGTCAGATTAGGATTGGGCCTTTCATGACTCATAAAGCATGACATAAATCACCCTGCACAACTAGGGTCTCCTCTGGAAGGAGGCCATTAGCCTAGTGGGAATAAACCAGTCAACAAAGTGTAACTAACTAACTAACTGAACTAAGCTAAAGTATTGTGTATGGAGACATTTGCACTAATTTATGAGGATAGTTGAAGGACTTGGGGTCTTTTGGCTAAAAAGCATTGGGTCCTATCTAGTTGTGCAATTTTACTTGGATTTGTACATATCAAAAGGGAAACTGTATTTGATGATGTGTTTGATAAGGGAAGAATACAGTAATAAGATAACTTGTTTAGATATTGAAGATATTTTCTTGTAAATTAACTTTGCCACATAGAAGGAATTCTTGACTATGGTAGAAACATGATGATCAAATGAGAGAGATTGAGATAGTTGTCCACATAAGCATCTGGGTCTCGAGTACAACTTATAATTTTTTCCTGAAAGTTGCTATGCTAAACTTTTTTGTACTCAGCTTGTGATTGTTTTATGTATAGCAGATATGAGCATATCCCATCCCTTTTGGAGTGGTTTAGTATCAGTGGATGACCAGATAATAATGCCAAGCCTGAAGTCATCACCAAGCTTGGTCAATAACATTTTAGGGATATTGGCTTGGATGTCTGCAAAATAAATGCCAAACAAGAAATAGTTCACCACTGATTAATCTAGTACTCCACTACTGGCAATTTTTTTTTTATTTGTTCAGAGTGGTTACCAGCAACTTTCATCTGATTGGGATTGGTTAGATAACCAATTTGCAATCCAGCAGACATGTAGGGGTTTACACTAAGTTTGTCTATCTTTACAATAATATCAGCATTTCAGATAGTGTCAAAAGCCTTGGTCAGGATTCTAAGACGTGCTCCAAGGTGATTACAGGGAAAACTACATTTTTATGGATAATGGGCACAACAATGTGGGTAGATGGGGAAATCTGTCTGCTAATGTATTGGCTATAGCCTTGGAACTGGAACATGTGATATTATTATGGATGAACTTAGTGCATTGCTGAACCTTATTCCTTCATTTCCTTATATAACTGAAGAAATATTTATAGTTTCAGAAGTGTATACTATGGTAGTGACCACTAGAGCCTTTATAAGCCTAGCAGTGCAACCCAAATGTGTCCCACAAGTTATATGTTTTAGACATTTATATAGGGGTGATTGGTGGTTACGACATGATTTTCCGACTGCCTCTGTCCATCAGAGACATGGGTGCCAGACCAGTGGTGAATTTTTGTTTTCCCATCCAATAGTCCAAATTAAGCTTTAATAGGGGTAGGGAGGGACTTTGTTTCAAATGGATGGAAAGCCTGTTCTTGAGAAAGGGAATTCTCTGAAACATATATCTATCACGCCAACATGTTCTCTTTATGTTGCAAATAAAATTTAGGTCTTTAGATCTATTAGTTCTGATGCTGTTTGTTTTGTGGATGTGCAGTGCAAAAGTTTCAACAGAGTGGGGTCCAGGGATGTTGGGTGTGCCAAGTGTAGATCATTTGTCAGTAGTCTGTAGGAGACTGAGTATAAAGACAGGGCTTTGAGGTGATCTGAATAAGACATTGCATCTATGATCTGTATTCTTTGTATAAGGAACCTTTGCAGACATTCCAGTTGCTGCATGTGTCGGGTCGTGTATACCGAAGGGGCATTTTACTCAATGATGGGTCTGATGAAGGCCAACTGCAGTGGTATAATGACTTCCCTGTACATAGATGTCATGCACTTTCTTATAAGTCCAGCAACATCTAAGGATTTCCTTACTACTGAAGAAACCAAAAAGGCAATAAACTTACAAGCACAGGTCACAGACACTCCAATAAGTGTAACGGCACCTCTACTTCAGCTTACAAATCCAAAACCGGATGATGAACCAACTGACAATATGAATAGTTCAGCAAATAAATCCAAAGACAGATGATGAATCAACTGACATAACAAACTCCCACAGAATGGCAGCACGACAATTGTGTTTGTAGTTTCAAAAAAAGTAGTTTATTCCATGGACAAACGGTTAAAAACAGAACCAGATTCCAAACAAGCAAAACATGACAAATGGTAAAAAGGTTAAGCGCTTTCACCCACTCGATTAGTGGGTTCATCATCCAGTTTTGGATTCGTAAGCTGAATTAGAGGTGCTGTTATGCTTATTGGAGTGTTCGTGACCTGTGTTTGTAGATTTCCTTACTACCTTGGATATATGTTGGTCAAAGGCCAGGTTGGTGTCTACATATTTTCCCAGATCCCTGACTAGTAGGTCAACTTTTATGGGTATTTTACTGATGACTTAGTTTCCTGGGGTGGCAGACTTTACGAAAGGTACTATAATTCATTTCTTTGCATTGAGTTTTAAGCCATGGCTTTGGCACCAGTCATTTCTTTGTTTTAGACCCTCTTGTAAGACGTTAGTGTCTTGGGGGGATTCTATGACTGCTCCCAGTTTGCAATCATCTGCAAAACTGGTCATCCAGAGGCATTTAACATTAGCCTTGACTTCTGAGAAGTAGATGTCAAAGAGGAACGGGCCCAACACAAAGCCTTAAGGGACTCCACATTGACTGGCCTTACTGATGAATTGGTCTTATCTATCTTAAATTCCTGGGTCCTATCTGTGAGCCAGCTGGCTACCCAGCATGTTATATAGGAGTTTATGCCTGATTTCATAAGTGTAATGGCAGTGCTAGAGTGGGGGGGCATTGCATGAAATACCTTTACCTGGTCAAGTTAGTCAGTATGCATTGTTTTAACCTCATCTGCTGCCCTGGTGACCTTTTCAAAAAAGTCCACCAGGTTCACTAAGCATGGCCTTCCTCTGACATCGCCAAACTGGGATGGACCCAGTACCTGTAGGTTTCCTATGTCTTTGTCGATCATTTCCATGATAATTCTTTTCATGGATTTGCATATAAGACTAGTGAGACTAATGGACCTGTAGTTACAAGAATCTGTTGATGGTTTGCCCTTATGAAGAGGGATAATTTTTGCAGCTCTCAATTCTTTTGGCACAAATCCTATTTTAATATTGTACTTAAATAGCAATTCCAGTGGCCCTGATAGGTCATGTTTTAGACTATTTAGGGAGGCATCATGGGATATTATCAGGGCCCACTGAGGCTGTATTCTTGGCCTTAGTGAGCACAGCAAGGACATGTTCTCCATTTATAGCTGAAGGGGTTATGCTTGAAGATATTTCTTGGGAGGTGGCTGGTGGTGAGTGGGGTGTAAAGATGGAACTGAATTTGTCAGCTGGCAGATTAGCTATATATCCCAGCTCAGGGAATGTGGCACCATTAACCACAAGTTCAGCACACCGCTGTGTTCTGCCTTTTAGTTTTTTTGAGATAGCTGAAGAAAGCCCTATGGTTGTCTTTTGTCTAGAAAGCTATCTTGACCTAAAATTGGATTTATTGGACTTAATTAGCCCTTTAGCTGCATGTTTATTTTAATGAGAGAGTTCTTATCTTTATGGGAGTTACACTTCCTGGTTTTAGCTATGATTTTTATCCTTTTGTTGTATGAACTGTGTAATCTGGGATGCCACCGAGGGCTGTTTGTTTTTGGAGTTAGTATTGGGCTTTTCTATGGTAGGTAGAGCAGCCTCTATGCAGCCATTGACATGGTTGTGTAGAGTTTCTGTGAACTTTTCTGCATAGACTGCTGTTTTTCTGGATTTGGAGGGGGTATTACATTTTGACAAACTATCACTTAATAAAAGGTAGTTTGCCTTGGAAGAGTTCCTAACTGCTACCTGATTTACTGGAGTTACTGAGTTAATTTTGATTTTGAAGGACACGGCTTCTGGTCAGACCTTACCAGGGAGGATGTGACATTGAGGGTGGTGCAGCATTCTTTTATATTTTTGAGTATGAGTTCCAGTATGTTGGAACCTCAAATGGGAGTATGCACTAACTGGTTAAGGGTGTTAAATTGACAAAGTCCAGGAATCTATGTGTTTGAAGATTTGGGGCCATGTAGGATTCCCAGTCTATAAAAATATAATTAAAGTTCCTCATAAGTAAGGTGTTAGATTGTATGGTGAGTGTCTCCAATAGGGTTTAAGTATGCTCTATGGGTTTTATGAACATAGAGTGTGACCTATAGCTTGTTAGGATACGGGAGAGATTTTATCTATGGTTACCTGCACATGGAGAAACTCCAGTGCATTATCCTTTTCATCCAACCTAGAGTTAAGCTTGTTATTGATGGCACCTCCACCTTTTGTCCCTATCTGTGCAACTTCTCATCTAAAAGTGTGGAAGGCAGTGAAACCTTGCGTTGCTGGGGTACTCTTTGCAGCCTTAAACCATGTCTCAGTAACTGCACAAATGTCTATATTCTCTAGGGTGAGGAGGGCTTGGAGGGAGTTTATATTTTTATTTAGGCTCTTGGAATTGAACATTAACACCTTGATGTTAAGTTGAGTTGATTTTGTTATGTTGGTAGGTTTGTCAAATTGGCATTGCCTAACAAAGGCCCTGTGTGGGAGGATAAAGTTTTAGCCAGTATGTGAAAGCCTAGAGTGGACTGGTGCAGACCATCTCTGTTAAGACAGATTGGTTTGCTAACCATGTTTTCTGATGCTGACAAATACTAGATCACCTGAGAATGACACCAGAAACTCAGCCTATTATTAAAATCAATAACTTGAAAGAAGGAAATGGTCTAGGCACACTGGAAACAACTCACAAATAATTTATTGTAAAAAATAACCAGACACAACCACTTTCACCCTGACACAATGCAGGGCTTTTTCAAGTGAATAAAACAAACTACAAAATCATCCATTTAAATACCCTTGTTCCGATAGGTTTTCAATGCTTCCCCCTTTATTTGTTCTAAAATTATTTTTTAACCTAATACAACACAGTGTGTGCAGCTCTTGTATTTACCTTCTTTTATTTTTGTTAAGCAGCACAGTTGTACATAGTGTAGATAATATGTTGTTTTATGTTCTTCCTCCGTATTACTGCTCATTGTCTAATTGCAACTGCTTATGACATTAATGTATGGCAAAAATAATAACATTTCAATTTGAAATAAATACTTTTGTTCCCCTCAAAAGGCACCAAATTGTTTTAAAGATATATGCCCTCCCTTTGTTTAAGACATCAACAGAAGAAACTATATACAAATTCCTTAAAAAATAAACTTCTATGAACCACATAGATTAAAATATTGCTTAAAGTATTGCACATTCCCTTCTCTGATTGAAATGAAATAAAGAATATAAAGTATTAACAAGATGTTGATAAATCAAAATAAGAATAAAAAAAACTATATTGGTGAACATGTAATTACAATTTCCTTATTTTTTTTAACCAGATAAGGTTTAATAGAGATGTGGTCATTTAGACCCGGGGGGTTAGTTGCATTCAGCTTTATTTGCCATTAGGTCTCCCTTCAGCATAGCCAATGTTCCCAATCACCCCCCAGGGTCCATTAAAACCTGTTCTAAAATTCCAAAAAGAAACCCAGTGTGATTGGATTCCATATAAAGGAGCCTGTAAAGGGCATTGTTCAAACTGTTTCTCCTAATATTGTAGGTGTGTTCATATATACATTTACCCAATGTTCTTTCAGATTTCCTGACGTAAAAACTAGGACATTCTCTACATATGGCCAGGTAAACTATACTCCTAGTCATACAGTTACCCTTCCTAAAATTTACAACACTTTTCATATCATTATTCAACATTACTTGTTCCTTGTCAATGATATACTTACAATAACCACATTTTCCACACCTTCTAGTTCCAAAACCTCTGTGATGCCTAAAATCATTCTTGTTCTTTTCAAATTTTTTTTTTAAATTAGTCACTGTTTTAAAGACAAAGTAAGGGATCTCACCTATTTTGTGCACAATATCCTGATTAAATTTTAACATTTTCCAGTTTTTCTCAATCAAACCCTTGATTTCTTGTGAAACATTACTGTATTGACTCACCAGTGCCCTTCCAAAATGTTGTTCATTGTCACCCTGGTGACAAGAGGGGTTTTGTTGAATGCCTCCTAATAGGGGCATGTACTTGACACCCCATCCCTCAATAACTTCCATGGCCTCCCTGTCTATTAAACTATTCGGGTAGCCCCTGGTGCTAAATAGCCTGGCATCAGTTCTATTTCATACAAAAAAATCATTCCTCTCTGAGGTCATTCTGGCAGCCCTAACCATCTGACCTTTTACTATACTCCTTTTCTGCTTCCAGGGGTGCACACTAGTGTAAAGAAGGAACAAATTACTAAATGTGTCTTTATTGTACACTAGATTTCAACTGGCCTTCACATATATGCGACCTAAAATCTAGGTAGTCAATCCCAGTGAAATCATATTTGCTTGTAAACCTTAAAAAACTGGTAGTGGAGTTCAAATACTTACTGAAGGTGGTTAGAATGTTCTCAGACCCATCTCTTATTACAAAAATATCATCCAGAAAGCGACAATATAACTTGATGTATTTCCAGTAAACAGACGTGAACAAACATGTTGTTTCCCATTTCAAGAGGCCCAAATTAACAAATATGGGGGGCACAAGTTGCCCCCATAGCTATGCTTTTAACCTGTTTAAAGGTCTTCCCCTCAAAATAAATTTAGTTATTCTCCATTACCATCCTCATAAGTTCCACCATTACATCCACATCCACACTGAGTGAAGAAATGTTTTTCTTTTTAGAATTTTAGAACAGGTTTTAATGGACCTGGGGGGGTGATTGGGAAAACTGGCTATTGTGTATGGAGACCTATTGGCAAATAAAGCTGAATGCAACTAACCCCCCCCCCCCCGGGTCTAAATGACCACATCTCTATTAAACGTTATCTGGTTAAAAAAGAAAGGAAATTGTAACTATATGTTCACCAATATAGTTTTTTATTGTTATTTTGGTTTATCAACATCTTATTAATACTTTATATTTTTTATTTAATTTCAATCAGAGAAGGGAGTGTGCAATATTTTAAGCAATATTTTAATCTATGTGGTTCATAGAAGTTTATTTTTTAAGGAAATTGTACATAATTGCTTCTGTTGATGTCTTAACAAAGGGAGGGTATATATCTTTAAAACAATTTGGCGCCTTTTTGGGGGAACAAGGGTATTTAAATGGATGATTTTGTAGTTTGTTTTATTCACTTGAAAAAGCCCTGTATTACTAGGACATTCTCTACATATGGCCAGGTAAACTATACTCCTAGTCATACAGTTACCCTTCCTAAAATTTACAACACTTTTCATATCATTATTCAACATTACTTGTTCCTTGTCAATGATATACTTACAATAACCACATTTTCCACACCTTCTAGTTCCAAAACCTCTGTGATGCCTAAAATCATTCTTGTTCTTTTCAAATTTTTTTTTTAAATTAGTCACTGTTTTAAAGACAAAGTAAGGGATCTCACCTATTTTGTGCACAATATCCTGATTAAATTTTAACATTTTCCAGTTTTTCTCAATCAAACCCTTGATTTCTTGTGAAACATTACTGTATTGACTCACCAGTGCCCTTCCAAAATGTTGTTCATTGTCACCCTGGTGACAAGAGGGGTTTTGTTGAATGCCTCCTAATAGGGGCATGTACTTGACACCCCATCCCTCAATAACTTCCATGGCCTCCCTGTCTATTAAACTATTCGGGTAGCCCCTGGTGCTAAATAGCCTGGCATCAGTTCTATTTCATACAAAAAAATCATTCCTCTCTGAGGTCATTCTGGCAGCCCTAACCATCTGACCTTTTACTATACTCCTTTTCTGCTTCCAGGGGTGCACACTAGTGTAAAGAAGGAACAAATTACTAAATGTGTCTTTACGGTGTACACTAGATTTCAACTGGCCTTCACATATATGCGACCTAAAATCTAGGTAGTCAATCCCAGTGAAATCATATTTGCTTGTAAACCTTAAAAAACTGGTAGTGGAGTTCAAATACTTACTGAAGGTGGTTAGAATGTTCTCAGACCCATCTCTTATTACAAAAATATCATCCAGAAAGCGACAATATAACTTGATGTATTTCCAGTAAACAGACGTGAACAAACATGTTGTTTCCCATTTCAAGAGGCCCAAATTAACAAATATGGGGGGCACAAGTTGCCCCCATAGCTATGCTTTTAACCTGTTTAAAGGTCTTCCCCTCAAAATAAATTTAGTTATTCTCCATTACCATCCTCATAAGTTCCACCATTACATCCACATCCACACTGAGTGAAGAAATGTTTTTCTTTTTAGAATTTTAGAACAGGTTTTAATGGACCTGGGGGGGTGATTGGGAAAACTGGCTATTGTGTATGGAGACCTATTGGCAAATAAAGCTGAATGCAACTAACCCCCCCCCCCCCGGGTCTAAATGACCACATCTCTATTAAACGTTATCTGGTTAAAAAAGAAAGGAAATTGTAACTATATGTTCACCAATATAGTTTTTTATTGTTATTTTGGTTTATCAACATCTTATTAATACTTTATATTTTTTATTTAATTTCAATCAGAGAAGGGAGTGTGCAATATTTTAAGCAATATTTTAATCTATGTGGTTCATAGAAGTTTATTTTTTAAGGAAATTGTACATAATTGCTTCTGTTGATGTCTTAACAAAGGGAGGGTATATATCTTTAAAACAATTTGGCGCCTTTTTGGGGGAACAAGGGTATTTAAATGGATGATTTTGTAGTTTGTTTTATTCACTTGAAAAAGCCCTGTATTATGTCAGGATGAAAGCGCTTGTATGTGGAATTTTTTACAATAAATTATTTGTGAGCCATTTCCAGTGTGCCTAGACCGTTTCCTTCTTTCAAGTTATTGGTATTTTACAGTCACCTTTTAGATTGTTAAAATCAGTCATCTTTTGTTGGTATTGTGGCATCATACCTGGTGAAGGTAATATGCTGACTCATACCAGCCTGAAACCATGGTCCGACAGATCTATAATGTCTCTTTTCATATAGTCTAGGGAGGTACATCTCAGCTCATTTACACCTACATGGAATATAATGGAATCATACTGGTACCTGTGGTGCTGTGACTTGAGTGCAAGGCTAATTTGGTGGATCCTAGCTCCAGATAGGCAATTAATCATTATCTTCTTCTTGTTCAACCTGGTTAGAGGGGATCAGTATGTCTTAAAGTGGCTGTCCGGTATCACTAGAGTCTTAGGAAGTGGGCTTGCTTGCCCTATAGGATTTGCATTTGGGGGCTCCACTGATTGAAGCTGTGTTTGCTGTTAGTGTTGTTTTTGTTGAGTGCCTTAGGTTTGCTAAGATAATCTTTGTTGATGGGTGTTCTAGGAGGTCTTTTTTGTTAGTAAGGTTGCAGATAAGTGCCTCAGCATATGTGCACATGTACATAATCAAACATATGCCAACATCAGGAAATTTGCCCTTTCCCTACTGTAGTGTGATCTTATAGTTGGTATATATAGTTAGGGGGGGCGTTATGGGAGGGCACAGACCCTTACCAGGTTTGGTTTAATATACTGCATTTTGTCTGATGTTGGCCAACTTATGCCATTCCCTGTTTTAGAAATTCGCTGAAGTTCACGCTGGCTGTTTTCAGCTCAACAAATGGATTTTGGCGGAGTTGGATGTTCGATTATATGACATAGATCCACTTTACAGAGTACTGCTTTATGGGCAATTCTAAAGGGAAAATGTGCTTCTATATGTTTGCATCTGTACCATGCACTGGCACAGTGAGCAGCTCCATACAAATGTGCCAAATTTATAGCAGCACTGCAAATACAGAAAACCGACTATTGAGGCCTCTGGCCAATAAAACAACTACACTTACAACACTTTTGTGTGCTTCCCAGCTTATACAGACTGGGCAAATACCCACTGCGACGCCACTAGATGAATAATCCCAGTCCTCCTAATGTAAAAGCACAGTAAAAGAATGGCTGAAGTGAAATTCTTCAGAAAGTGAACTAAAATAAAAATAAAAGTACAAGTAGCAGTTTGATGGTATAAGAAGGAGGGTAGATGCTTAATTCAGTTATCTGATGAAGTCTTGGGTTCCAAGACGAAAGTACTAATCTTTGATGTTTTTATTGCTGTTTTATTAACATTCTTGCTGCCGGAATGTTGGCTGAAGTAAAATGCTTAAGAAAAGGCATTAAGTAATTCAAGATAACAGCAGTTTACTTTAAACAGCTTATAAAGGTGTCACTACTCAAAAAAAGTACTTCACTTTGTGGAAATTTGCCTTCCTTAGGTATCTGTAATGATCTTAAGTTTATTCTCTGCTTTACATTTTCTAACAGTGCTCTTAAGTTCCTTGTTGGTAAGTTTCAGTGTGGTAGGTTTATGAGAATTTCTTACAACCTTTTGTTATTTTCCTTTTTTGTTGTACAGTTTATTAATACAGGGTTCCATCTGAGACTTATTCTTAAATTTACCATTAAATTTAGGGTGGACTAGTACAGGCGTTTCTATGCAGCTGCTTAGATAAATGTAAAATGTGGAGGTGAATGTACAGATTCATTTATTTAGGATTCTAAGGAATGTTTCATAGGTTTCCTACAAGGTGTAGTAGATTTGCCCTGGAGAAGCCTTTAAGGATTATTTTATATGGTGGTGGGTAATACCATTAAGTCTGAAAGAGAAGGCAGCTGATTTGTAATCAGACACAACCAGGGAGATGGTGGAGATGTGGAGATGTTTTGTGGGGTAGAGCCAGGGACTAGGTCAAGGATATCAGAGTCACTACTGGGTAGTTTTATAATTCATTCCAGTACATCATTATTAAAGTCTGGGAATCTTTCAGGATATCCATTTTAAAGGTGTAAATGTGCCAGTCAATGATTGGGTAACTGAAGTCCCCTAACAGCAAGGTATTTAGAATGATATTTAACCCCATTATAGTATGAAGGTAGTTCCCATGATCTGTGGGAAATAATGAAGGAGATTAATAACTAGGAATGAAATAATAGATGGGTTTGTTAAGGCCAATGTCCATCTCCAGGATCGCCAAGTTATGGTTGTGGGAAATTGTACATGATGTGATGGAGTTCCTGACAGACTCATATACTCTCCCACAGTTACCTAAGGGCCCGAAGGCATGAAAGGTAGAAAGTCATGTTATAGAGGGAGCACTATCTTTGTATGGAAACCATGTCTCCATAACTACACAAATATGAATGCGTTCCAGTACAACAGGATCTCAAGTGGTAGCATCTTTCTGTTCAGACTCCTAGCATTGAGCTGTGTCACCAGTTATAGGTTCATAGGAGATTACAAGGCTAACAGCTTAAGAGCCCTTACAAGCCTAGCCAATAAAACCTGATTTTACCCAATATATGACCACAGGGGCAAGAGGATGGCATAAACGTGCGTCTATGTCTTGAGTATTTTACAGATTTCCCATGTCCATAAGGAACATAGGCACTACTCCAGGTGTGAATTTGCAATTTTCCATCCATTTATCCAAATTGCATTTGATGAGGGCAGGGAAGGACTCTGCTTAATATGAATAGGAAACCTGTTCCAAAGAAGGGGCAATATCTGAGACACATATCTATCTCTCCAGCATGTTTTGTATGAGTCGCTGATTAAGTTTACTTCCCTAGAATGGGTGACCCTTGTGCTGTTTGATTTATGGATGTGTAGCGGTCCAGCAGGGCTGGATTTGTGAGAGCCTTGTAGGTTATGCGTAGGTCACCCCTAATAGTTGGTAGGAGGCATAGACCATGTAGCTTTACCCTGTATTTTCTTTGTAAGGAACCTCTGAGGTCACTCCAGCAGCTGTAAGTGCCTAGTCATGCACATGCCAAATGACTCATTGTACTCAATTATTGGTCTAATGAGAACTGATTACAATGGGACTATAATCTGCTTGGATTTGGATGCCATACCTTTACTCATAAGTTGTGCCACATAGAAGGACTCCTTCACCACGGTGGACAAATGGCAGTCAAAGTTCAGGCTATTATATATCTGTGTACCTAGATCTGTTACCTCTGAATTTACTCTTAGGGGTGTGCTATTGATGTTGTAACTTGGAAGAGTATTCAACTTCCCAAAGAGTATGACAATATACTTTTTTGCATTTAGTTTTAGGCCATAGCTCTGTCACCAATCATTTGTCTGATCTGGACCCTCCTGAAGGATATCTACATTACTGGGGGATTCAATGATTGCCCTCAGCTTCCAGTCATCAGAAAACTTTGTCATCCATAGGCCTTCCACTTTAGCCTTGACTTCAGAGAAATATATTCCAAACAGGAGTGGTCCCAGCACTGAGTCCTGTGGCATACCACTAGTAATTGGCCACATGCTGGATCTGGATTCACCCACTTTAACCACATGTCCTGCTGTGAGCCAATTGGCTATCCATCTGGTGATGTAGGGATTTATGCTCAGTTTTGTGAGTTAATGTCTGATACCTGAGTGGGGAATTGTATCAAATGCCTTGGCCAGGTTGAAGTAGGTGGTATGTAATGTTTTACCATCATCCATACCCTTAGTGATTTTTCCAAAGAAATCCACCAGCTTCAATAGCCATGGTCTGCCCTTGACAAAGCCAAACTGGAGCAGATGCAGTGTTTGGAAGTTTCCTATGTCATTATTTATCAGGTCCATGATTATTCTTTCCATGACCTTACATATAAGACTTCTCAAACTTATGGGTCTCTAATTTCCCAGGTCAGTAGATGATTCCCCTTTATGCAGATGGATGACTGTTGCAGTCCTCTACTCTATCGGGATACAGCCAGTCCAGAGACTGTGGTTAAATAGCAATCCTAATGGGCCTGGTAAGTCCCGATGTAAGCTGTTTAAGATGCAACCTGCCATATCATCAGACCCCATCAAAGCCAGGTTCTTAGCTTTAGAGAGTACAGTGGCAACCTGTTCTTTGGTAATAAGTGGCAGTGGAATGGTGGAGTGTATTTTGGCGGGAGAACTGGGGGTGATAGGGAGGTTAAATTTGAGCTGAATTAGTCAGCCAGCAGATTTGCTATATCATCCAGATGAATATAGGTAATGCCATCTCTAACTAATTCTGCACATTGTTGGGTGCTGCCCTTAAGATTGCGGTCATAACAGAAAAATGCCTTTTGGTTATCCTTAGCTTCGGAAGCTATTTTTCCCTCAAAGTCTGCTTTCACAGACTTGACTAGTTCCTTGATTCACTTGCTTAGACTAATGAGGGACATTTTGTTGTGATGTGCACATTCTCTCTTACTTCTTGACAGGATTTTCTTTCTTTCTCTTTCTTTCTTTCTTTCTTTCTTTCTTTACAACATATCAATACCAGGGTCCATCAGAGTGGCTTGTTTTTTGTGGTCTGACCTGGATTTATTTTGGTCTGGTACTGCCATTTCTGTGCAGTTGTTTATAAGGTCATTCATGGCTTTTGTGTATGCCTCTGCATAGGTTTATGTGTTTTCTGGATTTGGGGGAGCGTGGAAATTAGCTCTGTTGGCTGTTTATAGTTGGAGATTTACCTCAGATAAGTTCTTAAAGTTTTTGTGGTTAGCTAGGTGGACTGGCTATACCTTTATTTCAAGGGAAACTGCTTTGTGAACTGAGCTTAGCAGTGAAGACATCACATGGGGATGGGTGCAGCACTCTCCCATATTTGTGAGTACCAGATCTAGGATATTTGTTCCCTTAGTGGTAGTGCAGACTAGCTGCTCCAGGGCATTTGCATTTACAAAGTCAATAAATCTTTGGGCCTGCTTGATAGCACTTCCAATTAATGGAAGGGTATTTAAAATCACCCATGAGTATGCTATTGGGCTGGATAGTGAGTGATTCTAGTAACTTCAGGTATCTTTCTTGGGTTTCTGCTTCATAGTGGAAGACCTGTAGCTAGCAAGAATATGGTCATGGATTTTTACCATAGATATTTGAACATGGAGTAGCTCAAGCAACTCATATTGTTGGACCAGCCTTGAGGTGTGCTTGTCCTTTATGTAGATAGGTACACCTCCACCTTTTGCTCTTTCATGTTCATTGGGTGACTGGAACGTATGAAAGGCATTATAACAATGCACTGCCGCAGTGCTTTCAGTAGTTTTGAACCATATTACAGTAACTCCACAGATGTCAGCATTCTCCAGAGTGAGGAGAGCTTCCAGAGAGTCCAGTTTCTTGTTGAGGCTCCTAACATTGAGCAGTAACACCTTTAGCCGGCTTGAGTACTTTTGTTATGTTCGAAGGTTTGTCTGTTTGGCAATGCCTAAAAAAAGGCACTATAGGGGTAGATACATTTTTGGCCAATACCCAAAAGCCTAGATGAGACAGGTGCAGATTATCCTTGGCAAAGCAGTGTGGTATAACAAACATGTCCTCCCAGGCTGACAATTACTGGACCCCTTTGAAAAGACACTAGCAGCTAAGGCAATTGTTAAATTTGATCAATTTCTGATGGTATTGTGACATCATCCTTGGAGATGGTAGAATGCTGATCAATGCAAGGCTCATACTTACCTGTGACATATATGCTGAAAGCTCAGAGCTCAATCATGTCTCTCTTCATATAGTCCAAGGAGGTACATCTCTGGTAATTCACACCCACATGGTCTATGACTGAGCCATACTGGTACTTAGGGGTAAGTGACCTGAGTCGTAATGTGATCTGCCAAAGTCTGGCCCCTGTCAAGTAAATAACTACAACTTTATACTTATCCAGCCCGGTAAGAGAGACATCAATGTGCCCCACAATGGAGACTCCTAGGACTCAAATATTGGGTTGTGGAGTGTTTTGTCTTATTGGCTTGGTAGTTGAGACACAGTGAGATGTGGCTTTATGTGCCGTGATAAGAATTGTCTTGTTTTTGTGCACACGTTTCTGGAGACTGCACCTGAGAGGCCTTTGAGGCTTGAGTAAGTTACATGTCAGCACCTCCACATATGTGGTTTATGTGGAAAGCTCATTATGTGCTTACCTGATTGGCCATAGGACATAGTTAGCGTAACACTTACTTTTTTTCTGATTGTGTAAAAGCTTCACGTTTGCAAGAATTTGCTCTTTGTCGGTGCAGTGAGTGATGTGTGTGAGTCACTGACAACCAGTTTTTTGCTTTTTGTGTCTGTATGTGTGAATCTAGCCTACAGTGTCAATGTGTAGCAACATCTCCCACATACTGTGTTTGTCTGTTTGAGAATTAAGTGGTTTCCAGTGTACAGTAGATAATTGTTACATTTCCTCAGGATGCCCATGTTACCAAAGCTAGATGCAGATATAGCAGAAAAGTGCTCATCCATGGTTGCAGGTCCTAATGTGTACTTGAAAGGATAGGAGTGGAGGGTGTTTGTAACTGTATGAGGGAAGGGTGCTTAGTTGGTGTAATCTTTAGTTAACCTAACCAGTGATGCTGCTCAACACCCAAACCAGATGTTCTCTGAGCAGTACTGGGTGCTATAATAAGGTAAGGTAGGACTAAATAACCCTAACTAAATGCATGAATGCTGCTCACAGTGCAAACTATTTGTTTACTGTCTAAATACATTTTAACAGACTGTTGGCAATACACAAGAAACAACCATAAGTGTGCAGGGTTAGAATTTTGTGACTGCATAAAATGCTGTGCCACTATTCTAGTGGTACACCAAATGCAAATGTCTTTCAGTGTTCTATGAACCTAAACTATTGCACTAATCTAGAGTTTTTCCCAACAAAAGATAAAGGACAGAAGCACCTAAGTCCATAAACAACTGCAATTTTGCAAGGATTATGACCGTGATGTGGAAAAAATAGATGTCAGTTAATAACCTGTTTGCTGCTGCTGTCTCATCCACAGTTTCGGCTCCCCACAGGGTAATAAACAGATAAAGTGAGAATGATAAACCCTGGAAACTAACAGAAAGATATTGAGCGGGGTGAGTTTTCTGTGCAAAGAGGTTTTAAACCGATTATTTTTCACATATACTTTTAGATTCAAGTACTCAGTAGAAGAACACTATATGTTAAAGTCAATTCTGCATCTTTTCAATTCAAATACAGCTGAGTAAAAGAAATTTGAAAAAGGTCCTGTGGTCTTCTTATTATAAAAAATATCATACAAATAAAACTGTCTGTATAGCACCTATAAAGCTTTACATGATTTATGTAATATTCATCTGCTTACAAATGCTCTTGTTCAAATTAACGCATGACTAGAGTAGCATGTAAGTGAGGGTATATCCTGCTTCTACCTCTCTGTTTCAGTTTCAACTCCAGAAAAAAACTGTCATCAAAGTAGAAGAAAACTATGGGGGGAATTTAATAAAGCCTACATGGTCTTATTTACCTTGTAGGCATTGCACTGCACTGCTTACATGAAAGTAAGCAGGTTTCAGATTGAGTAAATACTGCTGAGCAGCGCAAATACATGTGCCAACACGGGAAGTTCCGTGGCATGCAAATCACCTTATAAGCAGGTGATGTCATGCAAATGAGGCAGGTAGAGCAATCCAGCAAGCAGATAGTCAGCTCTTTCGACTCCGTGTCAGTGTCAGTAGTATGCACAGAAAAATTCCATGGACAGAAGTGTAGACAGACAAAAGGGGCTATAAAACTGCATATATATGTTCAGAAATGGCATACCACATACAGATATGAGCAAAACTATCCCCCTGTGTCTGAAAAATTAAAGGAAATAAGTTATATTATTATTATTATTATTATGTTAACAATCTGGACATGTTTGTGCAGCACACCGCAATGTTCAAACATGCTTTGTAAAAAAAAAAAATTGTAAAAAAAAATTAAAATTAATGTTATGTGTATGTTATTACAGGACCTTGCATGGAGTATCTAAAATGGTGCATTGGTGCTGTTGCTAATGTGGTAGGGCTAGGAAAAATGTAGTTTCCAGGCTGTGAGCATGGGTTCCTATGCTAATGAGGTCGAGTTACTGAATAGCATAAAAGGTTAATCATGTTCACTAGTTGACATCAAGGGAGGGTGTGTACAATGACTTCTAAGCTTTTGTTCAGCTTAGCTGCACCTGTTTGTGCAATGTGCCACAGTGCTGAGCATGCCCTTTCAGGGGTTGTGTGTGCACTCACTTCTCAGCTTTGTTTAGCTAAGGGGAGCATGTTTCCACATGCTGGCACTGAGCTCTGCTATGCTGAGCATGGAAATTTGGGAGGGTGTGTACTAAGTGCTAAGTTTTGTTTACCTACGGGACACACACTTCTGTGCGCGCCATAGCACTGTGTGTGTCTAAAAGCCAATGACATATTAATTAGTTTTGACCCCATTTAACTTAAACTAGGGCCAATAAATGATGATAATGATAAACCAGGCAGGTGGAATGTATCACAGGTAGCCAGTTACAAAGTCAGCACTTACAGTAGAGCACTATAAAGTATGCATACACCCTACATTCTGATTTTTCCCCCATGCTCTGCACCATTGGAGTACATACGTGGGAATTTTAACTGAGAGAATGCTAGGGGCTGCTGCAGGTCTGCTAAATCTGTATGTGCTAGATGCCGAAGTCAATGCTGCTGCTGCTGCTAGCATTAGACCTAGACAGAGAAGAGGAAGAGTGTTCAGGTCCAGGGTAACCTTCCAGGAGCTACATGAGCTGGAGATTGTAGAGTGCTACAGGGTGGACAGGGACATACAACAAGAACTCATTGAGGTCTGCCACCCTCAACCCAGACTCAGAGCCAACAGAGCGGAACCCATCCCAGTGGAAACAAAGGTATTTGTAGCCCTTAGGATACTACCTGCAAGGACTTTCCAAAGACCAACTGTGGACATGACGGGGGTCTCACAGGGATCAGCATCCAGGGTACTCCACCAGTTCCTGGATGCCATGCTGCCACATACCAGTGAGCACATATCTTTTCCCATCACCCATGAGGTGAAGGCCAGCAATATGCAACACTTCTACCATGTAACACACTATCCTGAGGTACTGGGTGCCATTGATTGCACTCATGTACACATCAAGTCACCACCCGGTGAGGAGGGTCGAATCTACATCAACCGCAAGGGATACCACTCCATCAAATGTCAGGTTGTGTGCAATGCCCAGGGGATTATCATGAATGTGTGCCCTGGCAGTTATCATGACTCCCAAATGGAGCATGCATCACAACTGTATGAGATGTTTGCTAGGGGGGACATCCCACATGGCCATTTACTGAGGAATGCTGGCTATGCACTGGAATCATGGATGATGACACCCATCAGAAATGTACACACACAAACACACACACACAAGAATGCCATAATGAGGCACAGGCACAAACAAGGAACATCTTAGAACAAGTGTTTGGACTTCTGAAGTCATGGTTTCGGTGCCTAGATATATCTGGGGGTGCCCTGCAGTACTCCCCAGCCACAGTCACAGGAGGACTTGGATGAGGTACCCCCCTGATGGTGTCCTTGTAGGCAGATGTAGGTGTACCTACTATACCCTGGCTTTGGCTAAGAGACAACACATATCACATTCACTGACAACCTATGGCCCTAGAGACTGACACCTTACTCCTACTCACATACATATAGTAAAATTGTTGATGCCAGGCAACACACACAACCTGTACCTATCCATGTTTTGGATGTTTACTGCTTGCATCAGACAGAGTCAGCCCTGGACTACAGTTCTGTCAACTGTTGCATTCACAAGATAACTCCCTAATCTAGACTGTACTTGTAAGGATTACTATAATATGGTATCATATGTATGGATCTGCTGCATGTATGCAAGGGAGTATAGTGGGCTATTTGGACAGAAGTAACATCCACATGGGACTTCAGATACCCAGTCCAGTAGTATGTGTTCCTTAATAATCACTAGACCTCATGGTTAATATATTCACTACATCAGTCAAGCGAGATGTAACAGTGGGCTCACATGATATTTGGGCTACTGTCTATCTCAGCATATCATGTGCTGTTTTTCCCCCCACTCTCAACACAGCAGTTTTCCAATACAACTGCTGCAAGAGTATGTCAGCAATGGTATATCAGCAGACCACTCAATCTCAGGGCTGTAACACAGAACTTGATCACACAGTGTATGTCACACGTAAAGCAGGAATATCAAGATACATATTTATGCTGCTGATTATGTGATGAATGACTCCTCTTTGCTGGGCAGCCTGTGTGGCTCAGTGGACTAGGGAAATTAGCTAGAAGTATCCATGTCTTTTGAATGTGAGGTACTATTATGTTGGTGTTTTTACAGACTGCCAGTCTGTGTGTGGGGAAAACTGTGAACCTTGGTCACATATTAAGTACAGGAGACAGCTGGGGAATGCTGTGGACTTTTTAAGTGAAATGCAGTACTGCAGAAACAGGGATAGATGTCAGGGCCTGTAACACACAAAATCCCAGACTGGTGTGGCCTGGAGTCACTTTGTAAGTATTGACAGTCCCACTGGGTAGGCCCAGACACTTAGAATGAGAGCAATTCCATTGCCCCTGCATCAAAATGACCTGTTGTGTATAGATATGTCTATACATATAGACATATACATATACATATCTATCTGTCACTATCTCTCTCCCACATACATCTATCTCTGTGTAGTGTCAAATAGATATATACTGATATATATATATATATATATATATATATATATATATATATATATATACACATATATATATATATATTTATATATATATATATATATATATATATCTACATATATATATATATTTATATATATATATATATATATATATATATATCATATACAGTATCTACATAACACATGTACATATCATATACTTGTGCAGCTGCATTTCTATATGTATACTTCCCTGTTATATACTTAAATATGTGTGTGGATGTCCTTGAAAACCATGGACGAGGGGCAGATGGTGCAGACTACCTACCTTGACCTAGGCAAAGCCTTTGACACTATTCCCCACTCAGGCATAGGTTCATAGGTTCATAGGTTCATACTAGGCTATCTGCCCTGGGGCATTTATAAGCCTAGCCAGATTGTGGTTGGCTTACACCACCCCTTGATTTGAGTATACTGTGCCCTTTTTAAAGTTTAGTTTACTGTGCCTCTGTCTATACTATGCAATGCATGTCAGACATATGTCTCACTTCAAGAACCATGACAAGTTGTATGACAATATTAGGCCAGCAGGCGTTGCTAGAAGCTGTGTACGGAAGTAATCCCCGGGACAAACCTACGATCCCCCATCCACTCATCAAGATTCTTCTTGAAGAGAGTCAGTGAGGTGCTCTGCCTAACATGAATTGGAATTCTATTCCAGAGCGAAGGGAGACTCTGGGTTATGAATCTGTCCCTCCAGCATGTTCTATTTATTTCTGTGCTGAGGTTCAAGTCCCTCGAGTGCGTGGCTCTAAGGGATTTAGATTTACTGAGGTGGAGCATGTCCATTAATTCTGGGTTGGACATATCTTTATATGTCAGCCATAGATCGCCTCGAAGTAGGCGGTATGCAACTGAGTAGAGCCGGAGTTTTTTTTTAACTGAGCAGCATATGGCATCTGTTTGAGTCCCTTGATCCTCCTGGTGAGCTACTTTTGGGGTCTTTCTAATTGCTGCAGGTGTTGGGTAAGGTACATCCCAAAGGGGGCATTGTATTCTATGATGGGCCTGATGAGGGATGAATAAAAGGGCACGATTACCTCTCTTGATCTAGATGTGAATCCTTTCATGATGAGGTGGGCTATGTAGAAGGTCTTTCTAACCACTTTGGCAATGTGGTTGTCAAAGGAGAGATTGCTATCAACTTGGGTCCCCAGATCCCTAATTACTTTCTCTGTACTTAATGGGTTACCACCTATGTGGTAATTTGTGGGCACATTGTTTTTGCCAAAGGGTATGACTATACACTTTTTGGCATTTAGCTTTAGACCATGGCTCTGGCACCAGTTATCCGTCTCTGTGAGTCCTTTTTGAAGGATGTTTGTGTCAGCTGGAGAGTCGATTATGGCACCCAGTTTGCAGTCATCTGCGAACTTGGTGAGCCATAGTCCTCCCACGTTGGCCTGTACCTCAGAAAAGTAAATACATAATAGATAAACTCTCCCAGCTAGGAATCAACATGTATGTTGCCAGATGGGTAGATAACTGGCTCACTGTTAACATCCACTCAGTCAAAGTAGGGGAAGCCACTTCTTGTAGTAGATCCGCAATGAGCAGTGTACCCCAAGGATCATTCTTGGGGCCTCTACTGCTTGGGATATACTTTTCTGAGGTACAAGTCAAAACGGGTTGTCTATGGATGACCTAGTTTGCAGATGACTGGAAACTGGGTGCTGTCATAAATTCCTTTAGTGATGTGAACATCCTCTAAGAGGGCCTTACCCAAACTAATGACTGGTGCCAGAAGCATGGCCTCAAACTGAATGCCAAGAAATGCATCATTATCCCCTTTGGGGAAAATGTTATCCCCATTAATTATCACATTAATAAAAATGTACTAAGCATGCAGTCAGTCATGAGGGACTTGGGCACCCAGGCTGATAGCAACTTGACTTTTGACCACTAAGTTACCTCCGTTGTACAGAAGGCTTTCTACATGGCCCAACTCATAAATAAAGGCATTTCACCCAGGAACAAAGAGGTCATATCATCCCTGTACTCCTCCCTTATCAGACCAGTTATCGAGTACAATACCCCCTTCGGCATGTACCTTGCCAAACACATGCAGCACTTGGAGAGACCACTGAGGTTCCTGACCATCCAGGGTCTCAAACAACTATCCTATACAGGTAGTCTAAAAGCCCTGTCTCTCTACTCAGTCTCATACAGACTGCTCAGAGGTGACCTGTGTCTGGCAAACAAGGCCATTTCAGACCAAGTCTTGATGGAGTTGCTGCATATCTGTAAGACAAACTCCGCTCGTGCAACCCACATGCAAGGCCTTAACCTGGTCTGTGACATTAATATAACTTGTTGGTGGGATAGATTTGTGTCCTAAAGACTACCCCATCTGTGGAATAGACTCCCTCTCCATGTCAAGCAGAGTACCTCTCTAGCCCTTTTTAGAGGAACCTGGATGATTGGATGGGAAACAGAAAATATACCCCTACTGGACATGGGAAACAGGTACTAAATTGTTGAGTAGGCTTATAAGGGCTTCTGGGCCAATAGCCTAATATCATCCTATGAAACTACCTGTGAACCAATTGTCCTGCATACCCTAATAATGGTGAGTAATCTGCACTATCACACATCCATACTATTGCTCCAAAGATCCAAACTAAGGGTGCAACAGTACATAATTCACTTACCTACAGACATCTGTGCCTGCTGAATGTCACCACATAGACAGACACAGATGATCAGGTGGTGTAATGTATAATGTTGACAATGCACACATGGACATGACACATTGTTCCTGCCCATAGGTTTGCCTAAGTGCAAACAGCCACATATGGCCATACTGGTAACTGTACACACTTATCTAGGATGATAACAGTTATCTCACTGCTAGGATACTAGATGCAGATAACAGTATGAAACAATATCATTCTGCAGGCCTCAGATGCTGTTCAACACAAGCCTTGGATGTGTAATTCCCATATACTGTGCCTGCAATCACATACACAACAGACTTTAATTATCGTGTGTGCGATAGATACTGTGATATACAGTGTGTAAAACTAGACAGGTAGAGGTTCTAATCTCACTGCAGACTTCTTTGTGTGTGTGTGTGTGTGTGTGTGTGTGTGTGTGTGTGTGTGTGTGTGTGTGTGTGTGTGTGCGTGTGTGTGTGCGTGTGCATATCACCCTGCAAAACAACTGACATGCCATCATGGGCTATCCACTTGCAATGGTTATGCATTGTTTGGCCCTATAACTTGCTGCTGGCTTCCAAACGTACCTAATGTCATCCCCCGTAAGACTACCAGCTGACACTGTTTTATCAGACTTAAGCTGTGGCATGTGAAATAATTACTGTGATCGATAGTATGGAAGACTAGATGGTTAGGGGCTCTTATCTCACTCCAGGCTACTTGGTGCATGTGTGCGTATGCATCCCCCAACAAAACAGCTGACATGCTCTCATAGGCTATCCACCTGCAATGGATATGTACTTTTGGGCCCAGTGATTCGCTGCTGGCTTCTAAACTGCCCTCTTCTATAAGGCCTGATGATGCAATATACCTTAAGACTACCAGCTGAAGATGTCATGTCTGACTTAAGCCACAGCATGTGTTATAAGTAATGTGAGGTATAGTGTGTAAAACTAGATAAGTAGAGGTTCTAATCTCACTCCAGGCAAGTTGGTGCATGTATATAGCATAAATGTGATCACCTTGGTAACTTAAAAATAGGTAGGGTTTTGAAGTATTTAATTTGTAGCATGTGATGTGGCCCCTCAAAGGATCGACCACAACAAAGCGTGGTGATGTTATCAAGTATAATATGTCCTAAACTGATAGTACTAGCATTCATGAGGTATGTTGCATGCACCATGTCCTGTGCCATGATGAGCCTGTGTTCCTCCTATCACATACAGCCGAGTTCATGCAGTTGTAATGTTGCTGACATACCGCATGGGTTTAGAGCTCTGCATACTTGCCTGTCCCATCTGAAGGAGAAGGTGCAGTCATGCTATGTCAACCATTCCACAGGAGCTAATACATGGCTTTCTAGACATATCTAGACATATATGTATGTAATGTCTGCAAGTGGGGGGGTACGTGCTGATAATTCTAAGGAGACTGATCTGTAGCCAGATTCCACCAGGGAGGACCTGACACTCGAGAGGCTGAACTGGTCACACATATTGGAAAACACATGATGCAATATGTTGGTTCCCCATGCGAGGATGCCACGGCACTGCTGCAGTGTATTGTAGGTAAGGACCTGGACTATCCTTTGGGCAAGTGAGTCCAGTATGACTAAGCAACACAATGTGTATCTATTACACTCCCCTAACATGTTTGTCTATGCTCTGTACAGACATGTTGCATGACTCTCTTTTTGTAACATGCTGGAAGTGACTGCAATACTTACTTGCACAGATGACAACTAGCATGTAGAACCAAATGTTTTCCCCCAGATGTCTAAGTCATGTCAACTGAAATGCCATGATAGGATTTAGTATGGTTAAGAGCACTAATGCTGTCATACATCTATTGACACTGGATCAAACACTGTTACTTTTGCTCAAGGCCAGACCATGCCTACTGATTGTAACTGGCAGAGACCATTGACTGTTATACTATGCAATGCATGTCAGACATATGTCTCACTTCAAGAACCATGACAAGTTGTATGACAATATTAGGCCAGCAGGTCTTGCTAGAAACTGTGTATGTCATGTATGGAGTGTTATGTCAGCTGGTGGATAGGCAAGTATCTGACAGTCATTCTCTGTGAAGATAGCATTGGGAGACCTATGCTGCAATGATGCCAGTCACCAGTGAAGTTCTCCATCTGCCATTACTGGTGTACCCCGTCTACCTATTCCTTCTCTGCAGTCACAGCCTCCATCATTGACCTCTGACTGAGTACATTAGCAGGTGATTGCATATTAAGAGCTGTCACAGAATCCCACACAGAACAAACAGTTATCCAGGATGGCCTAGCACTCAGTCAGTTGTTCTCTGAGCCAGTGGCAAAGACTAAATGCCACCGACTGCACAATACTGTCCTGTGGGAAATCATCAAGCCCTGCAAAATATTGTAGTGTCCACACACCGCACATGGTTGAGCCATTACACGTGGAGTTATGGACACAGAGAGTAATGTAGCCTTTGACTTTCACTTGCCAGTAGAATGAGGGGATGTATTCATGGTTGTATAACCTATACCAACAGGTTTGGGATGTAAATCCTAGACTATCACTGTTATACTGACTGTGGCAGTCATCACACCTGTCATCGTGTGCAATGGCACCCTTGCTATGTCACTACACAGACATATCATACAACACAGGTTCCATGGTACACTGATACACAAAGTAGATAACATGTCCTATGGAGTCTGTGTCATGACAGTACATGTGTAGTCTGTCTCCCACATGCTTTGGAGGGGATGTGCATAGTTCCATACAGGGAGGTGTTGGATCCCACTGTGTACCTCCTGCATATCCATGACAGGACTAACACACATCTCACCTTTTCTGAACACCTACAACATCACTGTGGTATACACAATACATACTGGAGAGACAGGTATGTAACACAGACAGTACAACCTACATGAAACATCCCCCCCCATGTATGTGAAGCATACATCTGCTGTGACACACATCATGTGCAGGTTACACAATGGGATGCAGTGCACAACAATCATAACTGGTGTGGTAAACTGTATGCACTGAACACAGGTTATTTATAGTCGGGCCATCTCCATCATCACAGCTTGTAGCTGTGTGAGTTCCCAAAACCCTGGTCACACTTATCAAGGGCAGCAGTCCTGTTCACAGTCTAGGGATGCATGAGTATCATGAATGCCACCATTGTCCTTGTAGCTTGTTATACACATATGAACTTATGGAGCCATGTACTTACAGTGCTGTACCTTACTGAAGACATATTTCTGCTGTGCTGACATGCCACCCTGTGCTGCTTCATTTTTGCTGTGTATCCACAGATTATCCCAACAGACCCCTGAAACAGAAACATAAACAGGTCCATGATACAACTGTCATCATGAAACTATACAGCCATTACAACACCATACAAAATAAGATACACAAAAGTATGTGGCATACTCATGACAAATGCCAGTGTACAGTATCTACAGTTAGCCACTACAAGTGGCATGGTAAAATAACACTGCATTACACAAGTGCATGTTAACTAATATAGTCATCCTGTGCATTAGACACATATCCTCATTTCACTGCATAATGGTGAGGATGACAGGGATGTGGCACATATATCATCACTTGCCCAGTGTGTTGTGTAGGGGTGTAGGAGGCCTAGGTTTATCCAAATAGTTAACAGCATGTGTGTGAGTCAGGAAAGGAAGCAGGTAAGATGTACCATGGAAAGGTGATGTGTGTGTCTGTAGGTGACCTACATTTGACAGGGATGTGTGAGTGTGTGCATGTACACAGTCAATCTCAGTGCTAGCCCTACATGTGTGAATGTTGGACAGCTTTGGACTGTACATGGTAGAATGGACAGTTCACTGTCTCTGGCCTCAAGCATGAGAACTGGCTCTGCCAGGATTTGCACTGGCATCTCCATGCCCAAGGTCAGAAGCAGTGCTAGTACCTGACAGTGACTACTGTCTGATGGTACTGTGTCTCCCATAGGAATGCCAAGGACCACAAGCCCATGACCTGCCACATGATGGTGTGGACAGCACACTTCCCTCTGTAGCACTGGATGTACAGCCACATGTACTCTCAGCAGATGGGGTTGCTGACCTACATCCAAGAGTCCAATGCTCAGCTCCAACCCCATGTTCCAGCACAGCACAGACAGTGCATGGTCCAAGACAGACACTGTCTCATCCCACCTTCTGACTACTGCATCAGTCAGCTGATCCAGGGTGTCCCCAATACGGTGGAGGCAGTCACAGATGCCAGACTGTGCTGCATCCATAACCCTAAGCATACATCTGTTGTTCCATTCAGAACATACCTGTGCCTCCATGATGGCCTGAAACATGCACTGAGTGACCCATAATGTAACACCTGCAACAGCTGGTAAACAGGCAGCAGGCCTACTACAAGCACCCTGTCAATCTGCCTGTGTGGGATATTGACAGCTCTCTGGCTATGGACATTGTCTACACTTACTAGAGCCATAGTTGCCACACTTTCCTATTCAATGTCCTCACCCTCTGACTGTCTAATATCTGTGGCCTCTGGAGACTGGGTATGTGTGGGCATACTGATTGTGTGCAGTGGCAATGGGGGGACAAGAGGGGATGTCAACCTCTGGGACAGTTTCAGCCCCCAAAACCCCCACCTGTGCCACCCTGTGGACACCATCATCATAGTCTGAGGAGACAATGACATCAGGTTGTGTAGGGGACAGAGACCAACCTACCCCCAGTCACATGGGATAAGAAAGGAAAAAGCATTACATTACTACCTGCACTATTATGCTGTGCAGTTATATGTTGTGATTTTATGTAAGACTCTGTACACTCTTGCCATTATGACAGACCTGTTGATAATCCAACCTTATATAATAGGACTGCAGGAAAATACCCTTCCCATTAACAGCTGTTGTTATTTTTTATAAAGTCTCATTACACTGCAATCCCATCAGCAACAGTGAGGTACACTGTTGACATTAGTGTAGACTCTGCACAGCTGACACATATTACACTCTCTACTGTCATTGACAATAATGACACATCTATCACTGTGGTCACACCTCCAAGGCATAGGTATGAGTCTTACATGTCTACAGTCAGACAATTATGTGTGCATTTGGCAATCATACCAACAGTACAGCAGTGCAGACAGCAGCCCTGGAATGACAGTCTAGGAATTACAATGCTGTAAACATACATCAACAGCTAAACAGTGTCATGCTTATCAGGAGCAGGACCATGAGCTTGTGCGATACCTGATGGACCTGTGAAAAGTTGAGGGAGAGGTAATGTCAGTACCACCACTTGTTCCATCACACATGGCAATACATCCATATGTCTTATATTTATAGTAGTTACTGTGTTAATTATTATAGTGGTCAAAATCTGAGCATGACAGTCAAACTGCAGTAAAACCCTCCCCCACCAAAACAGACAGACCTGATACCCATGTAAGATTATGTATGCCCTCACACACTGAATGTTAAAGTATTGCAGTGCTGATCAACCTAAGCTTACCTGCATGCTCCTCTGCCATGGAAACTGTGGCACCCACATCCGCATTGTAGGGTGTGATGGATGCCTGGGAGCTGTAGTGTGTGTCTAGACTTGCCAAGAATTTCTCTGTGTCTGAGAGTGGTTGTCCTGCTGCAGGCCCTCCACTGGTGTAGCCAAGATCCCTGGCTACATCTGCCACTCTTCTGCATGCAGCATTGATCATGTCCATTTCACTGTGTTGCACCTGCTCATATGTCCTATTCTGATTACCTGTGGCATTGACATCATAGACAAGGTCAGCCTACAATCCTCCCACTGTTCCCTGTTGTGCCTCCACTGGACAGTAGGACTTCATGGTACAGATGTAGCCCTTCCAGTATCAACTCATTCTCTGCATCTGTGGAAGCTGCAAGGCATCATGTATATATGTTTCCTGAAAGACAACAACATGAGAACACATGTCAGGTTCACATATGTGGAAGTACTCTATGTAGAGATACAGCAAGGACAGAATGGCTGGCAATATCCACTGCTTGATCACACATGTCATATTCCACAGTGTGTGAACATAGTAAGCATGTGGATACAACTATAATACTATCAATAGTCTGGTATTTCTGTGTGTGCCATGACAAATAATGCTGTATGATCATATGACCCATACTGCAGTCTATTGTAGTGTGTCTCCAACGGCCAACCCCCCTGATAATATGTGAAAACAACTGTGCCAAACACTATAAAGGGGGAGTCCCATGAGCCCAGTGTCCCACACTAACATTATACATTTCACCTTTGAGGTATTGCACATCCTCTGTATGTGTAACAAATCTGGAGATCATTGACATGTAATTATCACAGTTCTAAGAATGGCTTATTGCTGCAATCCCTATTCCCCTTAAGTATATTCACACATCTGCATCCTGATGTAAGAAAATGGTTACATACATGATGGAGTGCAGTACTCCTTTCCTGATATGTTCTGATAGTTAATATTTTGCATACGCATGTTATGTGTAAGGAAAGTCTCATACAGACTGGTTTCCCATAGCCAGCTGCTTGCCTTTTTAACATGCTTCTCATCAGCAGGTGATTGCCTTTTAACCACTCTGTGGTTCTGAAATGCTAATTGTAGCCAGCACAGCTGATTTGCACTTTCATCAGCCAATCACATGCAACCACAGTACAATAATATAAGACTTTCATGTAGATTAGGGGCCCTTTCTAATATGTTGTGCTGGACATTACTGGGGTGAGGAGACTACTTATTCTCAGATGGTAGGTCTGTAGCAGCAGCTTTTACATAGAGATAGCTGTGCTACAGGCTGCAGCTGCTGCTGCAGGTAATAAACACAGGCAGAGTGTGTAGACACTTTGGAGGACAACAAGCTGTAGAAGTAACTGTGGGAGCTGTGTCAGCTGTGTTGTAAAGGCAGAGCCAGAAAGAGGCTACCCTTTCCAGTCCAATTAAGGCACGTATTTAAGGTGAGTATACTAAGCAACAGTATCACTAACAGAGTAGTAGGGCACATGTCTTTTGTGTCCTTGAGCACATGGGGGATAAATATAACAATACATTTATTCCAGTGCTGCATACCACTGGATTTGAACCAAGAAATGTGTGTGGAAAAATGTACTGTTTTCAAGGCATTTAACAAACTGAGCTACTGAGTCACTGCTACAGCAGACATACTCGGAAGATATATGTGTAAACATACAGGCTATGACATGTTCTACATCCATCAGTATGCGTATGGCTTTATATGGATGTATTTCTGCACCGGGGTGCCAGTTGAGCATGTATTTTGCCATTAATGCCTTAGCAGTTGTCTTTCTACATGTTGCTGCTGAAGGGCACATATACCTGCTATTGCAGGCCTCACTTACATCCATTATTATGTATTTGGCTTTCTACTGGTGTACTATTGCCCCAGAGTCCAAGGTAATCTCCCATTTTTTCCATTAGTTTTTAATCAAGTTTGCGTGGTGTGCAACTCTGCTGAAATACGCTTAATGACTGTAACAGGCCATTACTATATTTTGTTTAAACCACCTGTTTTAATTAAGAGTTATGTGATGTGGCAGGTTAATGCAGTGGTCTGCAGGTGTGATGGTATTTGGTTCAAAATATGGGACAGGTGTTTATTTTTAACTGTATATCACAATTTTACAATTACATATAGCATCTGCAAAAAATGTAACAATTGACTGCAGCAATTTAGTACAGACATGCAAGGAATACAGCCATAGTGGAAATACATAGACACATTTCTTTAGGAATCAACAATGCTGCTTAACACTTTATTGGCATTTCTGATAAGTGTGATGTGAAATGTAAACATAATCATATCTGTTCATAACATGGCCTACCTCAAACATATAATTTTTGTTTCTGGAGTAGGAAGAAATGAGATCATTATGTGACTGAATTCATTTTGCATTCTAGAATTATTACACTGCTATACTTGACTGCAGTGACAGTAGAATGCTCATCCATGCAATACAGCAGTTTATTAATTTATTATGTTATTTATTAAAACAGATTTCTTTAGGAATCAACAATGCTGCTTAACACTTTACTAGTATTTCTAATAAATTTCTGTGAAGTCCACTCGCAATATCTGCCCATAGAGTGGGCTACCTCACCCATATACCTTTATTTCCTGAAGTAGGAGGAACAGAAATCATAATGTGACTGATACTGACCTGGAGACAGTGTTACACTTGACATCAGCAACCTTAGCATGACAACCAATGTATTCAGCTTTACTGCAATGGTTATGACAACACAATCCTGCTGTATACCATTTTGCTTACTGTCATTGGTACTGTTCATTGCAATACAGTTTTTATTGTTCTTTTATTGGCCTATAGCTCTAGTTGCCCATGTATTAAACTACAGTTTGTATTGTGTATACTTTACTGCAGTAAATGCTTTACTCTTTCTTGCTTATTGCACTACAGTTAGCATCACAAATCCTTTCTCACCACACTCATGGCGCAACCTGGCCAGGCACCTGGCATGGGATGCAACATTGCGAGCCCTCTCGGCTCCAGCTGCTGGAAAAGAAGCACACCATTATGCATAACAGTTTTGTAGACATTCAACTTGCAGTTTGATAAAACAGTGGAAAACATACTTAAATATTTGTGAGGCATTCCCAGATTGTGCCTCTTGGACACAGGTGTCCAGGATTCCCCTCTTTGTCCTCTTCAGGTTGTCATAATGATGATGACACTGCTCACCAGAGATACCAGTAGCACTGGTATGTTTTCTGGCCAACTGGTCCCATGCCTCTGCCTTGCATTCTGAGCCCTGGAAACCTCCTTGCAGCAGCCTGGGTTCATAATTTTTTACCAGGATCCCAACAAAGACTTTCACCAGTCCCACTCACCATATCAACAGTCAATTAGACTACAATGAATGGTGCAGAATTCCCATCTATAGCACCTAATATAGGCCGTTTCCCACCCTTACTCATAATGGAGCAATATTCAAAAAAGCTCTGTGTCACTTAGCATCGCTCAAACCAGCTAAGTACACCTAAGCAGTGCAAAAACTCACACAACCAAGATTTTAATGAAGCTTAGCACCACACAAACAGTAGTAGCAGTAAGCATGTTTAAGGAGTGCTCAGCACAGTGCAGCATTGCCATATTTCACAAATTTGTTTTTAAAATTAAACATATAGTACAAATTAAATTAAAGACATCTTATCATTGTTACAGACTCAAACCCAGGACCTACTAACCATTAGTGCTGTAACTCTACCCATTTAGCTACTAGGATATTACAAAAACTAGTATACCTTTGCATATACTACTGGGCTACCTGTTAGTGTTGCTAACATGCTTAAACAGACCCAGAAATAAATAATTAATTACAAGTGGTTACTATTTTTAGATGTCTGGAAACCATCATCTATGTATGTATGAGTGTATGAGCACCACTCAGCTCTGTGTTGCTCTGCTCTGTGCCATTCAAACAGCAATTATAAAAAAAAATAATAAATAAATAAAAACACAAAATACATAATTATGATAGTTAATGATATCCGGTTTCTATTTTTAGATGTCAGGTAGGTGTCAGCTGTCTATATGTGAGACACACTGTGCAAACATACAGAAAGGAAAAAAGAAATCATAAAAATAAAATATTACACATTTGAAACAATTCACAGCATTTCAACAGTAGCGGAGAACAGTACAGTGAGCCTCACCCTGTGCTCATCCACAACCACGGGTAGCATCTACACTTCTCCCTACACTAATTCAATATCCCTGTTCCTATGCTCTTCCTCAGCAGCACACCATCATTAACATGCATGGTGGGCTGCCAAATGGGAACCATGGCTGTGCACATGGATATATTCTGTGTAGGCTCACCTGGTGCCTACATGGATTTTATTAAATCCTGGAGTATGTTTCAAAAAAATGCTAAGTAGGTCTAACAAAAACTCAAAGAAATAATCATTATCCTACTTCTTGAGACAAATTCACTGTGAGGTGTACACCTTGTTTAAATGTCTTGGCAGATTTCCAGAATTCAGAGACAGCTAAACTACAGTTGGCTGTCTTCGTGGCCATGGTAATGTTCATGAGCATTCCAGGGGAACAACATATGCCGATTCGCCATGTGCTCTCCCCATCGAAATGCCTGTGACAAGTCAATTCAGAGAATTGCTCAGCTGTGTAGATTAACATAACTGCTCTGGCCACTAGTAGCAATGAATGCAACCAAAGGGTTATTGTCATCCATCGAGACAGAAGTTTAATGGTCAGATAGTGTTAGGGTAAGTGTGTGTGTGTGTGTGTGTGTGTGTGTGTGTGTGTGTGTGTGTGTGTGTGTGCGTGTGTGAGGGGCTATATGTTTTGAGTGCAGGTAGGAGTGTGTATTTGCCTGGGAGCATCTGTGAGTGCAATTGAGTGGAAAGAGGGCTGTGTGTGTGTGTGTGTGTGTGTGTATGAAGTGGGTTGGGGTGCCCACCATTTTTCACCACACTCCCTAGACTAACAAGGAAAGGCTGCAGCAGCGGGTCTGGTGGAAAGACTGACGTCAGGGCTAACTCTTAACATGAGGATGTAGGGGACCATTAGATACCAGGCAGACCTCTTCTGCCTTAATGAGACTTATACATAATGGTGATTGGATGTAGAAATAATAAATACCAGGGATACCATAGCTAGCATTCCTTAAAGGCACTTAATTAAAAAAAATAATAATTAAATTATTGTGTACGGAATCACTAGACACCATGGGTAATATTACATACCAGTAATTAAATGGACTAAAAATGAGTAAACAATGCCACAGTAAGTCTCAGAATTAACTGACTAAGTTAACTGATAACTTAGTGTAGTAAGGGTATTTTACATATATGTTGAGGATATTCGGCATTATACAATGCCTGATACAGATTGTGATATAGGGAAGGAGGGACATGGAACAATGGGCATACATCTCAGCATACATCTCAGCACTGTATCACAAGACAGGATAATAATAGGGCTGGATAAGAAATGTGCTTCATACAAATTTTAAAAAGTTCTAGATCAACAGCTTTTGCTTTACCCTGGATTTATTGAAGGACATGGAGTGTGAAACTCTAGTGCCTCTTATTACTGACTAACCAAAATTATCCATTAACTTATAAGGGTAGGAAAAATTAAGTATTGGGGATGTTCTGAAAACATGGGGACAAGCATGAGGTATGAGGAATGTGTGTGTGTTTGAATATATGTGGGATAGAGAATGAATGAGGGGGTGCCTGTACCATCATGATGCGACTTAAAATACTGTTAATTATGACTGGAAGTACTGACCTGTATATTTTGTAGATAATTCTGAGGCATACAAATTAGTCAGTACTGTGGTATTTCTTCATCATGGCTAATTTATCTCTGAATCACAAATAATGCATTATACAAACAGGCTTTTTACTACCACTCTTAATGTGAGAGGTGGGCTTCTTTTTAAATCCCTAGGCATAGTTGGCTACAGTCAAGGTGTAATAATGACCTGAGAAGAACTTACAGTACCATTGTATCTTTTATCTTCTAGGTCATATAAATATGGGGAGATTCCTCAAGATTGAAGACGTGCACTTATTAAAATTGTCTTTAAGGGAAAGGGGAGTAGGACAAACCCAGAGTCATGTAGACCATTATGTCTGTTTTCATATTGTGAAAAATAATGGAGAAGGTAATATTGGAAAAGGTATTGTCAGAAATGGATAGGTTGAAACTTAAAACCATATATCAGTATGCATATGTTGAAAATAGATCTATTACCACCTGTAATATGATGTTTGATAACAATATAATAACAGCTATGGATAAAAAAATGTGCTGTGATGTAGTTTTTATAGAGTTAACTTCAGTATTTGACAGGGTCATACACAAAACACTGATCAGTACATTAGAACAACAAGATATTCATGTACTATTTTATAAGATGTATTGCTACATGACTTACAAATAGGACATGGCAAGCATCTCACAAGAACTGGACAGGTGAAATCCTTTGTTACAGTCAGAGTGTCCCACAGGGCTCTGTCCTACTCCCTTACTTGTTTAAATGGTATCTTTTAAACCTAACTTTTTCATCTGAGGTATTCTACAGTCTATATGCAAATTACTTTAAATTGGGTAAACCGATTACATGTGTTACACATAAGGCATGTCTGCAAAATAACTTGTCTAAATTGACCATTTGGGCACAGGAAAATAATATGCCAAAAAAATAGATCAAAAACCAAGCATATGAGATTTGGGAGGCATAAATTGAAAGGTGAATATTTAATACAGCACACAGTGATTGAAACTATAGACTCATTTAAGGACCTGGGTATTTGGGTAGATACAGCTATGAGTTTTTCTAATCATGTCAACTGATTGGTTAATGATAGTTCATAGGTTCATAAGTAGGTACTAGGCTATCGGCCCTGGGGCCTATACAAGCCCAGCCAAAAAGGTACCCTGGCTTTTGCCACCCAAGAAAATTATTTTCCTGTGCCACTTTCGAGCCAAGCCATAGAGGTGATCCCCGGGGTGAATTTCTTATTTCCCATCCAATCATCAAGATTTTTCTTGAAGAGTGTTAATGAGGAGCTTTGTTTGATATAGATAGGTAGTTTTTTCCAGAGTATAGGAAGTCTCTGGGACAGGAATCTATCCCTCCGGCATGTTCTTATAGAACTATAGGTTATATAAAAAGATTTATAAAGTCTAGGAAATCAAAAATGATGAAGTCATTGTTTTTTAGTTACATTAGACTCAAACTTGAATATGGAACAACAATATGGAAACCTTATAAGAAAAAAAAAAAAAACATGAGTAAACTGGAAAGAGTACAGTGGAAATATACCAAGAGCATCCATGGATGTGAAAATTTAAGTTATTATGAAAGACTAAAATATCTGAACGTGTACAGTGTCTCTTATTGATATCTAAGAGGAGATCTTATTCAGGTATATAGGGCATTTAGAGACAACTACCTCTGGGAATGTTTGGGGTAATCAAAAAGTACTAGAGAATCATCAGACAACCTATGTAGAAGATTCTATAGGAATGAGAAGTGTACTAATTGGCTCTCTAACAGAATAGCTGATGCATGGAACAGACTACAAAATTACATTAAAGCAAGTACTAGTTTAGATATTTTTAAGAACAGCCTGGACACCTGTTATGGGAACAACTGTTTTGATATAATGGCAAGCTAGAAGGGCATTAATGCCAGTCCTTGAACTATTTGTATGTCTGTATGCAAAAATTAATTTACCTGTTCTTGACCAATGCATGCTTTCCTGTCTGAACAAATGTTTGCCCAAATCTAGGATTGGATGCTCTGCATATTTCCATTTTTTAAAATGGGTCATTTTTTCCATGTAGCTATTTACAAAAAAAAACTTTTCATTCACAGTGACCTGACTATCCTTTCTATTTGTGATTTGTGAAAAATACATCCTAACACCAGTACAAGCTATATATCCAGGAGGGCTGTACGTTCACTATTAACAGTCAGAGAGTCCTTGCGAATGAGATCGTTTGCACCGACATGAATTAAAATAAATTCATACTTCATTATGTTGAGGCCTTAATAGGCTTGTCTCACATCTTCTCTTTGCTTCTGGCAAGAATATCACTATTTGATGTTCATTATCTTCCCTGCGAATGTAAGAATCAGTTCCTCTAATAACAGACTCTCCAATTACAAGAATACCTTTTCTGACCAGATCTGAAGACTCTTCAACTTCTAATGCAGCAAAATCTGCTCTATCAGGTGTTACAAAGGAACAGTCTTCATCATCGTTAGTCTTAATGATCCCACTGTTTTCACTGCATATTAAGTTTGAGAACATACAATTCTCATCCTGCTGGATTTGTACATCCACAGCTTGAGCCATGTAGACAGCATCTGTGTTTCTTTTCTTTCAGTAATGTTCTTCAATTCTTCCACGTTCAGTTTTGATTCCTTCCTTTTCACCTGTCCCTCGTCTCTTTTTTCTACCTTCTGTTTTGGAAAAATGCTGCCTTTTTCTGTAGACTAAAGGTTTTCTGATAGAAAAATGTTATCATTCTCTGTAATCTGTGTGTTGCACAAAAAGCAGTATCCTTTTTAGTACATATTCTCTATACTTTACAGACATGCATCCGTTTCTCTTTCTTCCTTGTTATTTGTTGTGAATTTTTCCTTTATTTCTTTTTTGTTTCCTTCTAAACACTCTGACTCCTCAGATTGCTGAATATTTGCACCCAGAATTCCAAAGTTGTCAGGGGTATCATCTTGTTTCATAGGGGTTAAATGAGCTTTACAGACAATAGACATATCATTTCCTAAATTTGTTCTAGTTGTTCTTTATCTAACATTATTTACCTTACCAGTCCAGTCATTAATATATGCAACAACAGTTCTCCAAGCCACACCAGTTGCACAAATGCAATCATCAGTATGTCTCGACTTACTTCTAATAATGGTAAGCAAATCATCCAAACTTTCACATGAGGAACACAGGTTATCAGTGTTATCAGGTGTTACCTTTAAATATGCATAGCATTTATTACACTGTACAGCATATTTGTGCTTTAGCAAATCATTAATGGCTTACTCATTTAAGGAATTCATATTCAGCTTCAAACAAAGAAAAAATTATAAAAGAAAAGAATAATCAAAATCAGTTACCACAGAAATCAAAGAGCACTTACATTCTATTAGAAACATCACATAAGAAATATACAACTAAATACTAAAGTAAGTACAATAAAGTTGTTGCTCTGACCATACAATTTCTGAAAGTCAAACAGAAGCTGTAATTAATTTACGTTGCATAGTAGCGTCTGCTCACTATCACTTGCAGTCGCACTTCTTTTTAACAATAATGATCAATAAATCACAAACCAAGATAGGATTCTTTAGATAAGCTCTGGATTGTCCTCTCTGCAGTCTGTATGAATCTATAGCTGACTAGGCCCCTCGGGATGGCTAGAGCTTGCCTGTGTAAAACTTATCCCTTTCTAACAAACAACATTGAAAATAAAAGGTAAAACAACAAAATATAAATCAAAATAAGTCTTCTTGTCTCAAGCTAGCCCTTCCTTCTTACAAACAGTGAAAGACAGGGGTAAAAAATAAAATATAAATTCAAATGAAACTTCTCTTACCAGTCATCTCCACAGTAAATCACAAACAGAGACAGGATTGTTTATATAAGCTCTGGATTCAAGGTAGGTAGGATACAGAATCATAACAGGATTTATTAAACTACACCGATCCTGTAATCACCAGAGTTCGATAAGTGCACTTATACTACAATGTGAATTCCATGGAAAAAGCAAATATTCAGCCCTATGAGTTCTTGAACCACATACTTTTTTCAACTGCACTCTCCAAAGCACTTCCTTAATAAGTTGAACCATGCAAACAGTCCCACTGAAGTTGTAAGTGAACCACATAACAGGTGATTGTTACAAATTTACAGACTGAAAGCAGAAAAAACACATGCCTTAGGAGATTTGAACCCATTACTCTCTTCTGTCACAGTGTGAGCCATAGAAGAACATGTAATCAAAGCAAATAGGAGGTTACATATTTTCAGCTTATAAAAAGTTATAAAACACATTCGACCTTGAAGGATATTGTATCCTCCTTTCCTCTTCGTCTGACCTCTTCAAGTCACATCATTAACAAGCTGAGACACAGAAGCTGTCATACTAAGCCTGTTACTGAAGCACAAAGAAGATAAATTGTTGCATATTTATAGGTTCAAAGCAGGGATTTGAATATTCTTCACTGAACTCTGACACTCTGCTTCATTAACAACCAGAGCCAGTGAATCAGTCCTACTCAAGACATAAACTTTACCCTCTTTTATATTTGGATGCTGACATGCAATGATGCTTAGCTCATTTGTGCAAATGAAGGCAGCCTAAGCCAATATGCTTAGCAAATAACAATGATTAAACTTAATTGTTGGTATACAATAAGTACTGCCAGTTCTAGTTGGATGCGCACAGTACAATTACAAAAGGATGAATGCTTTAGTAGCCTTATATGAACATGTGTGTGAGATGGCTATCTATTTTTAACCAGATTTAAGTGTGAAAATTGGGGTATAGGAAAAGGATGAATAAAGAAGCAAACAGAAGGTAGAACAGAAGGTGAGAAAAACAAGGAATATGCAAGATGGAGGTGGGGTGGGAGGGAAATATTTTTTTGTCAAGAAGTGCCCATTTTTTCTGTTTTACTTTTTTGAAGTAAAGGTTAAGTCGGGGAAGCAATTAGGTAAAGTATGATGAAGGCAACAGCATTAGGTTAAGCAGCAGGAGAAGACAGACATGATCAACAGTCTGTGGTAATACAATGAGGAAGGAGAAATACAATGTTGAAGCAGACATAAGAAAAACAGAGGACAGACTATGGTGGTTGGAGGACTGAATGACAGTATCTGCCAGCTGAGGCCCAGTGGGGGATTACATGTCACCCTTAGTACTGTCATTACTAGAACCTGACGAAGATAATGGAGACAGTGTTGAGCAGGGACATAAGTCAATGAAATTACCAAACCAGATTGTCCATTTGGCCAATTTGGACATCTAACATCCTGTCTGTGGTATCAACAACAATCTTAGCCACCTGTCAATGGGTGACAAAGACATCATCTCCATTTGCACTACTTCTGATAGGTACAATTGTATCAGCTTCCAATGCTTGGCTACCTGAAGCAGCGGGTATGGGTAGGGCAGGAGTTGTGTAGACACCTGTGGCAGGCTTGGACACAGATGTCCTGGATGCTTCTGGTGGTGTAGCTACTGTTGCCACCTGTTGGGAGGTCAGTAGGCCTTACTGGTTGGGTGGGTGCAGGTTTTTGTGCTGCTGTATATAATGTAAAAGAAATGGAGTAAAAGAAAATTATAAATAAATAAATGCATGTAAGAAAGAGAGGATAACAACAAAATGAGATAGGTAGAGGCATAAAAATACAATGAAAAACCAAAGGTATCACTATGTTGATACAGACACAGTTAAGCACAATGTAGTTGTTGACCTAAAATATACTCTTGGATTTAATAATCATCTTAATATTACTGGACACAAGTTAAACCAAACCAACAGCCATTATCATGTACAGTCTGTCAGATATTCATTCAGGGCAACAGATATGTTCGGCAAGTCTTTATCAGAGACTTGCAGAGGTGTGGAACTGCGAGTAACTAATTTTACAAAAAAAGAAAAAAAAAGGAAAGCATGAGAGAGGGAATTAAATTATCTTAATTATTTCAATTCTGCTTAAGTACTAGAGTTGCACTTAATGAGTTGTGTAGTAGTAATACTTTGTATTTTTCTGCTATATTCCATCTGTTTGCATTTTTAAGTTTATTATGGGACCTTAGTCTTGTATTTTTATTAACAGTAATGGTAAGATTGTGCTTCTGCATTAATTCTGCATTTACAGTTCAACAACTAAAATTACCTGTAAAAGCTTTCTGTTTGTATTTTAAACCCTGCTGGCCCATAGTCTTGTCTTACAGTTGTGGTAGAGTTGTGTACTCCTTCACGATTTTGAGCCTTTGTAATTTATTGTTACATTTTTCCAAAAACAGTGTTACTTGCAAATTTCTGCATTATCTAGTGCCTTAAACTGTAGTAGAAGGGCAATATTGACAATATTGTCTATGCTCCAGTTTCTGCTTCAGGCTTTTTTATTACACTTATCTTTTACTTGTTAAAGTTGCATTCTTTTTTCTGCCACATCCCCCACTAACACATTAAGCTACAGTTTTTGAAAGAGTTCCAACATTGCCTTTGTTTGACTGTATGTATCTCCAGCTAGCATGATTTCCCATCCCTACTACCCTTACTGTTGGTGCTGTTTTATAATAAGGCTGTGTCGCTGGCCTCTTCCCCTTATGATAACCTGATTTCCAAAGTCTCTCCCCTCCCCTCTTTCATTGCTGTAGACTGTTGCATAAGCTATTTATGTACTCTTCCCACCTATTGTTTTCCATAGATCCATGATACAGAGTGCCTCTCAACAAACCAATATTGAATCTGAATAAACCTCCTTTACTACAGATTCTCTCCTGCTAATTTTCCAAGAATTCAGCAAAGCTTGGAGTCCTAGCATGCATTGAAGAAGTGTTTTACTTGTATCCAGTGCCATCCTGACAAATTCCAGTACCTTTGTTTGCTAAATCACACACGTGATTTTGAGTGATCACTACTGTTTTCTGCTCTTATATGTAACAAAAAGAAAAATCTGTTCCCCTCACTGTTACTGCTGTAAGGCAGTCTTTAAATTGCCTTCAGCAAAGGAATTTCAGCTAGTTGTTTAAGTGGTTTATGGCAGCATCACACGTGTGGGTCTCTTCTACTGTATTTTTACATTAGGAGGACTAAGTTCATTCATCTTGTGGCAGGAGATGTTTTCCTGGTCTATCTCGCTTGGGAAATACACAAAAGGTTACACAGTGTAGTCATTTTATTGGCTAGAGGGCTCATTAGTTTTCTCTTTTTCTGTGCTGCTATACATTTTGAGCATTTGCATAGGTTGGCAGTGCCCTGGCTGTACAGCATCAAACACCTAGAAAAAAACAGCTCAGAAAATGTACCATGTAAAGCATCAATATAGCATAAATATCTGGTGCATCAACAAACTTTGAACAGCTAGTTGGAAGTCAAGTGGCAAATGCCTACTGATTTAGTTGAATTCAGTATTGTGTAAACATTAAAGTTAGTAGATTTTAATGCTGTTTAGCATAATCTGATCTGTTAAAGCATCCATAATAACCTTCTAACCCCAATACACCATCCCCCTTGTAGCTCCCAAACCAAAGGACAGGATGGATAGGCAGTTACCTAACTTCTCTGTAGCCAGCTTGGTTGATATGGGCATCTTGACATAATGTAATAATTGCATCATGTTTACTGGCAACCACTTAATCCTAAAAGAAGCAGATACAGTATACGAGAGGTGTACTTGCACAATGACATTGGTGGCTAAACTGTACTATACAAGTGCATATCAGGTTTTCGAAACTAGACACAACACCCACCTCACATAGTACACATCACACACATAGTCTAACATATGCTACAGCACTTAAAAGCAATCTTCCTGAACAACAAAAAGCGCCTACAGATCTCTGAAAAAAACAACAGCTAACACCACACATACTGTCACTCTCAGTGGAGCCCCAAATACTAAGCCCTTAAGGCAACCAAACACACCTCCCAGGACTCTCACCATAGTGGATTCTATTCTAAGATACCTCTCTAACTAGGCTGAACAAGGAGAAGAGCACAGCCAAATCAGTCACGCACTGATGTCATTATGCCACAGGTACCAGTATGTTTCCATCATAGTTCACATAGGTGTAAATGACCCAAGGTGTACCTCCCTAGAGTATATGAAGAGTGACATCATGGAACTTTGACCTATGTGTCTAAGGCTGGTATGAGCCTAGCATTGAGAAGCATATTACCATCACCAAGGATGATGGCACAGTATGAGCAAAAAAATATTGATTTTAACAACTGTCTTTCTTTATTTCTGGTGTCATTCTAAGGGGATCCAATAACTGTCAGCTTGAGAGGACATGATTAACAGATCACATTGCTTTCAGAAGGATGGTCTGCACCTCTCCCTTCTAGGCTTTCGAATACTGGCTAAAACTTTATCAACCCTCATAGTGTTTTTTTTTTATGCAATGCCAAATTGGCAAACCTGCTGACATAGCAAAATCAACTCACTGAACCTCAAGATGTTACTGCTCAATGCCAGAAACTTAAACAATAAAGTATACTCCCTCCAAACTCTCCTCATACTCAACAATATAGACATCTGTGCAGTTACCACAACATGGTTTAAAGTAGCAGACAGTATCCTGGCAGTGCAAGGTTTCAGTTCCTTCCACACTTTTCATCCAGTAGCTGCTCAGAAAGGGGCTAAAGAAGGAGATGTTTCAATATACATCAGTAACAAGCATATCTCTGGGGTGGTCAGAAAGGATGACATGATGGAGTTCCTCCACATGTAGGTCACCATAGACAAAATCGTGTACCATAGCCTAGCCAGTCTCTTTTTAAATTTCTCCAAATTTTTGGGGTTCCAATACCATGACAGGAATGAACTCGATTCCTAAGTCAAAGTATAGTCAAAGTTCATGAAATTAGTATTGTTTCAATCTTAGATGTCAGTCAGAAGTGCTCTTCACAGCACCCGCAATGTGCCCAGTAATGACTCCTTCTACAATTCATATGGAGTTACATGTATCGGTAACATATCTAAATATGATTATAGATTCTTTTTTATTGAGAGCCCTTGCTCCTACTACTATTGGAACTGTCTGGGAATCATTCTTCCACATTGCTCTCATTTCTGCCTGGAAATCCTGATATTTTATGACTTTGTGTCTGTCTGTACACAAGACATTGTAGGCACTGGGTGTAGAGATTTCAGTGATTGATGCTACTTTTATCTTCTTTTCATGGACCACTATATCTGGTTTTCTTGCACTTATCTATTGAACTATTGGTAATGAGTGATCCCATGTGATGTAGACTTCATCATTTTCTATGATGTTTTGTGGTTCATGTTTCCAGTGTTTTCCAGCTACTTCAATATTATAATGTTTGCACAATCGCTAGTGCAACAGCGTTGCCACATTATTATGCCTTTCAGTATACAGTCCTTCTGCCTTCAGTTTGTATAGCCAGCTATAGGTCACCATCCATGTCCAAAGAAGCTCACAATGCATACTTGGACCTGCTTGTAGATCAGAGTTTGTGTTGTACCTTTAAGAGCCATTCCAGTCCATAGGCACGTGCATATAAGTACTGAGCATGTACAAGCAAGAGTGCCATTTTGAGTGAGCAGCCTGACTGAAAGCATGTATCTGTGTAGCAGTCAGTCACTTAGTTAGTTCTTTTAGGTTTTATGTTTCAGTCATCCATCCTGATGTGTTTGTGTGTAATAAACTGCTTAAATGAACACCCAAGCCTCCTCGTCCTATTTGAATACACAAGGCAAACGGCATGATGTCAGAATGGGATCCAAAGTCAAAACCATGAGGCTCACAATCAGTAGTGGAGGAATATATATGAGTGAATCATCGAAAGCTCAAACGACTCATAAACAGGTCAGAAAGATAATTGCAGGTACTAAAACTTGTTTAAATGATTTTTTTTGCAACGGATATAAAACATTCAAAATGTTCAAAACAAATTTCTAATTAAACAAAATGTTCAAAACTGCAACATATTGATTAAGTCTTCAAAATGCTTACAAAAATGCTTAAAATAACTTCCAAGTTACATGAAATGTATAAAAAAGGAAAATGACCATATTTTTTGCTATGTGCTTTTTTTTCGCATTAACTAAAGCTATTCAAAGAATCAGAAGTGAGCAAAATGTTGGCAAGTGTATGGAGTATTGCAATACAGTAATTTCACAGAATACAGTTATCTCAAAAAGATTGTTGTGCAGTTGAATTTTTTTCTAGTGCCTGGTGTATGTTTGAACATAATTACAAGGGGCAGGTTTGCACTGTGTCTTAAAGTAATTTGTTGGTATGGCAGAAGGATTTCACAAATCATGTCCACTTGTGTTTAATAATAATGTTGCAGAAAATTGGAGAGCGTTTGAGCAAGAGTACTATATTTTCATACAGGCTACTTTTTCTGATAAAGACACATGTACAAAAGCATTTATTCTACTTAATCTAGCTGGCTCAGAAGCCACTGAACTGGAGTGTTCGTTTGTGTATGTACCTGGTGTGTTTGCAGGGAAGGGGGAGAATCGCCATATTGTGGTATCGGCTGAAAAGTGGGAAGAGCCCGAGTGCTTAAAACATAAATTTAGAGAAATGTGCAATCACCAAACAAATATTATAATGGAAATGCACATATTTTACACGAGAAATCAAAAGTCTGATGAAACTTTTGCAGCATACAGTATATAACTGATTTGAGAAACAAGGCAAAAAAGTGCATATTTGGTGATCTGAGAGATGAGTTGATAAAAGACAGGCTTGTGTGTGGTATTAAAGATGATGCAGTGAGAAAGATTTTGCTTCATGACAGTGATTTAACTTTGAATAAAGCCATAGAGATTTGTCAGATATATGATATATGAGCTCACAGAAAAGCATATGAATATACTTACAAATGAGAAAATCATGCTTGCAGTGCCTTCCAGTGCCTTCCAGTGCTAATGTTGATAGTGTGCAGCACGAGGTTAAAAGATACAGGCCTAAGGGTGTGGTTGCTTCATCAAAACCTAGAGCAGCTACAGTAAAACCCAGGGCACACTCAGTAAAGCAGAGCGGTGACTCAGCAAAACCTGTGACAAGCCTCATAGTCAACTGTCGTAATTGTGGAGGTAGCCATGAGCCCAAGCAAGAGAAGTGCTTAGCTTTTGCTCAGCAGTGCCACACATGTAAAAAGTTGAATCATTTCGAAAGGCTCTGTAAATCTAAAGGGGCACATTATTTTATTAAAAAAGTCCATTCAAAGTGGCAAGTTAATCAATTAAAATGACCCTACGTTTTATGTTGATGGTGTGTCTGTGATTGGTGAAGCAGTCAATGCAGTAAATATGTGGGCAAAGAGTGAAGTTTTTTGTACTGTTTGGATTAATGGGAGACCTGTAGAGCTCAGAGATGATACTGGTTCAAAGTGCAATGTTATGTCAGCAGATGTATTTGCCAAGGTAAAAGCTGGTGAGAAACTTGATTTGGCAAAGTGTGCAAAGCTTGTTGCTTATGGTGGTGAAGAAATTCAAACCAAAGACTCAGTAGTGCTTTCATGCTATTTTGCTGTGAACAGCTATGACTTGCAGTTTTACATAGTCAAGAGACATGTGCAGTCATTATTAGGCCTCAAGGACAGTTTGAAAATGGGACTGCTTTAATTTAATAAAGAAGTCCACCATATAGGCATGTGTAGCAACAAAAATTTTGCACAAGCTGTTTTTTCTAACTATGCTGATATTTTTGAAGACAAGTTAGGCAAACTCCCAGTTGTGTACTCCATGAAGTTAAACCACAAGATAAGCCCAGTTATCAGACCAGCATGAAAAGTTCCAGTAGCCTTGCAATGCATTGTCAAAGCTGATCTAAACAGAATGGTGCACCTAGGAGTAATTTGTCCAGTAGAAGAACCACCTGAATCGGTATCCTCCATGGTGGTAGCACATAAAAAAAGCTCAGATGACATTCAGATATGTATTAATCCAAGAGATTTGAAAAAGCACTAAAACAACGTCATCATCCAATGTGTACAGTTGAAGAAGTTGCTGGCCTCATGCCAAATGCCACTGTTTTTTCTGTCTTTGATGCAAAAAGTTTGTTTTAGCAAATTTTGCTTGACCAAAAATCTTCATTGCTACCACTTTCAGTACACCATTTGGAAGATACAGATTTTTGAGAATGCCATTTGTGATAAGTTCTGCCAGTGAAGTTTTTCAATGTGCAATCGAACAAATTTTTTTCTGGCTATCCACATGCTACAATAGTAGATGATAGTCTTGTAGGTGGCAATGGTGAAGTCGAACATGATAGAAACCTCAGAAAAGTTCTGGAATGTGCTCGTGCAGTGAATTTTAAACTGAATCCTCAGAAAGGTAAATTCAGGCTGCAAGAAGTTACTTATGTGGGCATTTGTTTACTAGTTCAGGCTTACGATCAGATCCTTCCAAGCAAACTGCAATTCTTGAAATGCCAGCTCCACACAATGTCACAGCCTTACATTTTCTTGGCATGGTCAACTATTTCAGCCAGTTCATTTCAGATCTAAGTCAACTTTCAGCACTACTAAGAGACTTGACATGCAAAGATGTAACTTGGTCCTGGTCAACACAACACCAAAGATCATTTGATGTCCTGACTGAGAAATTTGCCAGTCCAACCACTTTAAGATATTATGATGTTCACAAATCAGTAATTGTTTTAGGTGATGCTTCAAAGTTTGGTCTTGGTGCAGTCATTCTTCAAGAGGATAGATCAGTAGCCTATGCATCCAGAACTCTTACCTAATCTAAGATGCAGTATGCTCAAATAGAATAAAAGCTTTTGGCAATTATGTTTTGCATATTCAAATTTTTGTGATTATATTCATGGCCAACCTATTGAAATCAAAACTGATCACCAACCTTTGGTCACTATTTTGAAGAAGCAAATGCACACAGCTCCCACAAGATTGTAATGCATGATGTTAAAATTAGAAAAGTACAATTTCTGCTTGGTTTACACAAAAAGCAAACTTCTTTATCTTGCTAATACTTTATCCTGATCACCAAAAAAAAAAAAAATACTAACAGTATGAGAATGAGAAACCTGATTTTGAAGTCATGGAAGTGAAAAATCTTTCTTTCACACCTGTTGATGAGCTTAGAACTTATGCAGTTTCAGATCCAGTTCTCCAGAAGCTCAACCACTTTATCAGTCGAGGATGGCTGTCAAAGCAATTTTGTTTACCAGCTAATGTGCAGCAGTATTTTCTTTACAGAGATAACATTTTGATGGAAGATGGTATCATCATGAAAGGTTCAAAAGTGATTGTTCCCAAATCCTTGCAACAAGAGTATATTAAAATATTGCATTGTTATCACCCAGGTACTGTTTCTATCAAACGAAGGGCAAGAGGACTAATATTTTGGATTCTATGTCAAAAATATTGAAAAAGAAATCTCAGCTTGTTCTCTTTGCAATAGTACTAAAGTGCATCAACAAAAAGAACCACTTCAGCTAAACCAGATTCCTGAACTACCTTAGTTGACAGTAGCTACAGATAGTTTTGAATGGAGTGGTCAACATCTCTTGGTGTTCATAGACTTTTATTCAGATTGGTTTGTGATTGACCTACTTCCTAACTTAACTTCCAGTACTTTCATTACAAAATTGAAAAGACATTTTTCTTTCCATTGTAGTCTGCACAAAGTCATTTCTGACAATGGTACACAGTTTACAAGTCAGCAGTTCAAAAGATTTGCTGAAACGTGGGACTTTTTCATGTTACTAGTCGTCCTGAATACCCACAATCTAATGGTCTGGCTGAATGTGCAATGAAAAGTGCAAAACAGCTGTTGGAGAAATCCAAACAAGACAGTACTGATATTTTTCTTAATCTGCTTAATTTCAGAAACATTCCTTGTGACATTTTACTTGGTTCACCTGCTCAGAAACCTATGTCGATACAAACCAGGATCACACTACCAATCAGTAAGAATTTCTTGATTCCAAGTGCTGAAAACAACAAAATGTGATCTACACCACGCCCCTAGAAAACACCGTGTGCAACTAACACTGTAACATGTGCCTAGAATAGGATGCCAAGTGGGCATTAAAGTGGTACACTGAAACCTGTGTGCTGTGGGCAAAGCCTTTATTAATGCAAAATGTAAAGTAATGTAGGAAGTGCTTGGTGCATACTAAACCATGATATAATCATAGCTTATAGAAATGTGCCACAGCACACAGGTTTCAGTGTACCACTTTAATACCCACTTGGCATCCTATTCTAGGCACATGTTACAGTGTTATTTTGTCTCACACCTCTGCAGGCATTTGTCACTGCAGCTAAACTTCCATACTGCCATCTGTCCACATCCAGTTGTCTCACAGAACAAAGCAGTAAAAGCTCAACTTCTAAAGAAACATTTGTCCCAAACGTCCTACTATGATAAAACCGGCAAATCTCTGAATCCATTAAAAGATAAAAGAACGAGAGATAGTGAGGATGCAAGAAGCAAAAAGATCTGATCGAATAGGACTTGTGAAGTATTTGTGTGAGGAACCAAGATCATACAACATTGCTTCACAAGAGATGGAATTCAGGCATAATCAGAAACGTTTACTACTGATGTCCGATCCAGTGTTTCAGCATCTTGCCTGTAACAGAGACTCTAATTCTCAGAGTGATTTGTCCAATGTTTCTGTTCCATAGAACATTTCATCATCTTTTCCTGTTCCTGAAAGTATCCCTGAAATTCCTGTACAAGAACATTCCCCAGTGACTGTCCCCATTGCTAAACTCAGTTCTGATTATTATATTATGATGTCCGGTCGTATCTCAAGACCTAATCTAGATGCACGGCAACCTGGACGTGATTGTTATTGTTTATATATTTCTGTATAATCTGCATGCTCATCTAACTGTCATTTTAATTTGCATGACAGAATAGTCAAAGAGGGAGGATATAGATTAGAGTATGTGTTGTACCTTAAGAGCCATTACAGTCCATGGGCATGTACATATAAGTAGTGAGCACATACAAGCAAGAGTGCCATATTAAGTGAGCAGTTGGAGTGAAAGAATGTATGCGTGTAGCAATCGGTCAGTTAGGTAGTTCATTTAGGTTTTATGTTTCAGTCATCCATCCTGATGTGTTTGTGTGTAATAAACAACTTAAATGAACACCGAAGCCTCATCGACATATCTGAATACACAAGACAAGTGACACTACTGGAGACAACTTACCACCCAACCTAACATCCTATTGATAGGAGAATTTAATTGCCCTCTACGCAGCCTGAAATCTACAGGCACAGAGATTCATGGATTTCTTAAATATACACATCCTTGACCAAAGGTGAAAACTCCTAGTAGAAGCTCCAACATATTGGACCTCATGCTTACAATTATGGGAGAATACTGCATTCCCTCTCAGTGTTACATTTGGTAAGGTCTGACCATAAAACTGCCTCCTTCGAAATCAAAATCAACTCCATAATCCCATTAAAGCCAATAATAGTTAGGAATTACTCCAAGGCAAATTACCTTTTATTAAGTGATGGATTGTTAAAATTCAATACCCCTCCAGTCCCAATGAACACAGCAGCCTATCCTGAATTGCACTCTGAAACTCTGTACAACCATGTCAATGGCTACATAAAAGCTGCTGCATCTACCAGAAGTAAGCCCGGGACTATCTCTAGAAACAAACCAGCCTGGTGGCATCCCAAATTAAACAGGATATGCAACAAAAGGAAAAAAGTCTGGCAAAAATCATGGGAATTCCCATTAAGATAGAAACTCTGTCATCAAAGTAAATATGCAAATAATAGGGTTAATTAGGTCAAGCAATGACAACTTTGAGATTGATATAGCCTCCCAGGTGAAAGATAGCTATAAGACCCTCTACTGCTATGTCAGAAACCTCAAAGGCAGCACACAGCAATGGGCTGAAATGGTGGTTAACAGTATTACATTAACTGATCCTGGTGATATGGATACCTGTTAGGGGACAAATTCAGTTCCAACTTTATCCCCCCTCACCCCCATGCATCCCCTCAAAAATACCTTCAGTCATAACCCCTCTAGGTATAGCTAGGGAGTATGTATTGGCTACATTCACTAAAGCCAAGAACACAGCTTCAGTGGACCTCAATAACATCCCAGGATGCCTCCCGAATAGTTTAAAATATGACTTATCTGGACCTCTGAAGTCATTTAACTAGTTTTAAAATACACTTTGTGCCATATGAATGGAGGACTGCAAAGGTCACTCCCCTTCCTAACAGAGAACCTTCAACAGATCCTGGAAACTACAGACCCATTAGTCTGACAAGTCTTACTTGCAAAGCTGTAAAAAAAATCGTCTTGGACATTATCATTAGGGACATAGTAGACCTCCAGATACTGGATCAATCCCAGTTTGGCTTTGTCATATCTCTTTACTGTCCAAATTTTCACAGAATGTCCACATTTTTGCCTCATGTTTTGAATCTATTCCTCATAGAATTTGTGTTTTTTTTTATTTTTGCAGCAAATCACTAACAATTAAATTCACTAAGTAATGACAGGCATCAGAGTTTCATATCCTTTAGAAAATGCATAGTAACATAAGACTTTTTACTCTAGCAACTTTCTAAGTTTATAAGAGCAATATTTAAAATTTGTCCCTATTTTTGGGGCTTTGTCCAGATTTTTGTGCTCAGAGGATGAGAGTTATTGGCTTTGTCAAAGGAAGGTCATACTTGCTGAATACGGTGGACTTCTTTGAAAATGTCAGTAAGGCAACAGATGAGTGGAAAATGATGCATACTGCCTTCCTAGATCTGACTAAAGCATTAGATACAATACTCCACTGAGGCATTGTCAATGAACTTTTGGAACTAGGTATAAACACCTTTATAACAGTCTGAGTAGCTAGCTTGTTCACCGATAGGACCCAAGAGGTTAGAATCAGTGAGGCCCCCTCCACAAAGAGGCTGGAGTCCCCCAGGGCCCTGTGCTGGTCCCACTCCTCTTTGGCATCCACTTCTCGGATGTCAAAACCAATGTCAAAAGCCTTTGGCTAACCTAGTTTGCAGATGATTGCAAACTGGAACCACTCACTGAATCCCTCCCAAGATTAGAACACCCATCAGGAAGGTCTAACATATACAAACACTTGGTGCCAAACTCAATACCAAGAAATGCCTTATAGTACCTTTATAGAAGTCTACCATCATGGGTAATTACATCATCAATAGAACACCCTTAAAAGTTGATTTGCTAGTCAGGGATCTAGAAACTCATGTTGATAGCAAACTAGACTTCTACCAACAAGTGTTCAAGGTAATAAAATCTTTCTATGTTGCTCATGTTATAAGCAAGGGTATGGCATCTAGGTCTAGACGTGTCATCATACCACTGCAATTGGGCCTCATTAGACCCAGCACAGAGTATAATGCCCCCTTTGATATATACCTGACCAGGCACATGCAATAACTGGAATGTCTGCAAAGTTTCCCTATAAAAAGTATACATGGAGTAAACACAATATCCTATTCTGATAGCCTCAAAGCCTTGTCTCTTTACTCGGTATCATACAGACTTCTGAGAGGGGATATTTGCCTGGAATACAGGGAATCCCTGGACCCTGTTTTGATGAACTTTTTGCATATCTGCAAAACAAACAGCATCAATACTACTAGATTAAAAGATCTAAATTTTCTTGTGACATAAATAGAACATGTTGGAGAGACATATATGTTTCTCAGAGAATTCCCATTCTCTGGAACAGGCTCCTCATTCATGTGGAGCAGTGTTCTTCCCTATTTCTTTTAAAGTACAACTTGGACCAATGAATGGGTAATCAGAAATTCACCCTTGGTCTGGCTGCTATGTCTCAGATGGACAGAGCCACCACCTATGTAAATGAAATGTGTGGGTCACACTTGGGTTGCACGGCTAGGCTTATAAGGGTCCTAGTGTTTGTTAGCCTAGTATACACCTATGAAACAATGAACCTATGCCGTACTGATGTCTGAGACTAATGGATGTATACAAAGGCTACATGCTGCTCAGATACTTCATTTACAGGTATTAGGCAAAGGAAACAGTTGCTATTTTATATTGAAACCTGTCCACTCAATCGAACATGATGAGCTTATATATTCAGAACATGTAATGCTGCAGTTATACTATGAGCAACAAAAATAACCCTGAAATATTTTTTTCTGGCAACTATAACTGTGAGGACTGAACCTATAGACATCCACAGAATATGAGAGCCTTAATGTCCTGACCCACCTGTCCACCTCAACAGTAACAAACTCATGCAGAAACACACTAATTACATTGAACAGTCATACTGGAAACTCTGAGATATAGCAATAATGACAGAAGTGGCACTGGTGTACGAAAGTTATCCATTTTTGGAATGAATCCTTCTTCTATTAAAATTAAAAGCAAGACATTATGAAGCATGTATACCCACCTGGCACTCCATAATGTGCTCCAATCTGTTCCTGTGCAATTCCTATTCCTTTCCCTACCATCATGGGCTAGAGGCATAAAAAGAACATTGCATAATGTTTATTGGTAGCATGCAGTGTTACTTTAAAGGTGTATCTAATATGACAGCTGTACTTAAGTGCATAGGTCGTACCTGCATCCTAACATCATTCTGCTATTGGTATAGAATTCCGGGACTCCAGCATCTCATGTCACAATAATGTTAATGGCACTGATCCTCCACACCTGGAGTGCCAGTTGCATGGGTGACTGCCCGGCCCAAACTTTTCAGGATTTAGCCTTATACTGTTGCCCTTCATTGTCCTCCTGCAGGAGCCTGCCCTCATAAACTTGATGAAGGAAATAAAGAAATATGTCTGTTTCCTCCATACACCTCTATATTCTAAATTAAGCACTACCCTCACTTTTCCAGCTATGATGTCTCATCTTGAAAAAATCTCAGTTTAAATGGTAGAGAATTGATGACTAAATCAGGTCTCATATTTCTCATCCACTATGCAATTACAGGAGTCGATGGGAATCTCATTTGTGCAATGCATGGCAAACTCAGAAAATATAGATAATATATTATAGTGTTTCACAATGATAGTTTAAGGTGTAAAACATGGCAGTCCTCAAGTGTGAGGGTATGCTATTCAGGCAACATGCTCTACAGTTATTCCATGCATAGCCGGCCTTAGGCATAGGCCAACTAGGTGGCCACCTAGGGCGCCGGTCTAGCAGGGGCACTTTTCCAGTATTTATTTAATGTAGGTACACCAGGGTGGGGGCACCGGGTGGTGTGGTGAGGGGGTGTCGTGGAGCCCTTTTGCCTAGGGTACCAGTTGACCTAAGGCCGCTCCTGATTCCATGTCCAGATAGTTACACACAGAATGGCACTTCAATCCCATAAAACAATTGGCTGACCACACAGGTTCAGTGGTGCCTACAGGGACAGAAGCATGTATATGGCAACAAGTAGAAATCTACATGATGTTTACCAGGTGTGCTCATTGTGCAAATTGAGCAGTTCATAAACAATAATGAGCTGAGTCCTAATTAGCATAATAATCACATCCAGATTGGTAAATCTATACAACGTAAGTGTGATGAGAAGAAAGCAGTGTAGCAAGAGTTTAATTCCTGCCAAGGGTGTTTTTTGCAAATAATTTCTGCAACCTCTTAAATCTTTTTGTGTAAGGTAGGTGTTACTTCTTATAAACTCATCTATTTGTATTACATGTCCTTTTACCTGCTTTTGAACCTGCTGCCCATGAGGGACATTGGCTTGTCAGTTCCTTTAAATGTGTAGGTCAAAGAGTATTGAGGGAGAGATTGCAAGGGAACAGCATTTAGTAGCCTGTAGGATTGCTAAGTTGGATGGCAGACCCCCCCCCTCCTTAAGCTCATATTCAGAGGACTGTTAAATACTATTTTAGAGTTGTGTGCCTTACATATATGTCATTAGCCACAATAGTTGTAACAAAGCTATTGTAATGGTCATGTGTCATTGATCAGTTGCTCTTCCGTGATTGCTTTGTGGGGAATATGTGCTCAGTGAAGCTACATGCCTGACTGACATTTACATAAAGATTGGGCTACAGATGTCCTGCCAGGCAAAACACAGCATACTGTATATCCTAGGAGTATAGTGGTAGTGTAAAGATTTGTAAGACCTATGCAAGTACAAGGTTGCTAATTTCACTGTTTTCCACACCAGCTGAGCAATACCTAAAAAACAGGACACCCAGAAAACAACTTCTGCAACTGATGGGCAATTAACATGCACCCACAATCCCAAATTCTCAGATGCTGAGAATAAGGTGGTATACCAGGCCCTCAGCCTCCATGGCTGGCAACCCTTTGATATAAATGCAGCCAACCAGCCCTACCATAACCATGCCTGGGCTTAGACTGATTTAATGCAGTTATGCTGGGAAATGGTCCACAGGATTGTTACCTTATGGATAAGGATGAAGATGAAAATGGGCAAGCTAAATGGGAAAATGCTCCTTATCTAGGGAAACAATGACTCTATCACTTTGAAAACACATCAGTTGTGGTGAAAATTGACTTTGCTTCCTATGTTTCGTCAACATTTATCACTTCCTATTTGAGAAAAACTTATCCTTGTGTGTGTATATATATATATATATATATATATATATATATATATATATATATATATATATATATATATTTTTTTTTTTCTTGTGCTAACTTATCCACTTAATCATCTTTTTCACAATATAAAGCAGGAATGACTACAGATAATTCCTGATGGGAAACATTAATGTCTAGTATGTGCAGCACATGTTTAGTAACAAATCCCATAAACAAAGCATTATATAAATGGCATTGATTTAATCTGCATGTAACACATTGTTTCCTCAGTATGTAGAACAAACCTGTGATCACGATTAAAAGGAACTTGCATATGAATGGAAGGAAATCCATTATGTAAAAGATCAGAAAAAGTCTAAAGACTGAAAACAATGATAGCAAAAAACATGTATACACCTCAGGAATACTGCTGCTCAATAAATGAGAACTAGCTATCTGCCACTACCGTTAGGGTTCTGAATATTCCTCTCAGATGCCTCTCAGACAAGACTTGCCCATTCTAATTATTCTGCCTGTCAGGAAAGTTTAAACCAAGAGAAGACATTAATAGAGAAAGAAAATACTGGCTTATGTTCAGCTGCTATTAGGCATGGCAGTGCAGCAATTTTCTCCCACACCCAACTTTTCTTACCGTACTACTGAACAATACATTAAATGCACTGTTTCTGCTATATATTGTAATATGTTGTCTTGTCTTTCAGCTGAGCAGCTGTCCCCTATAATTATTCTACCTGGTCACCTTTGAGACATACAGCAGTTCAATCTTTTTTTCCCTAAAACTAAGCTATGTAGAAACATAGTAAGCAGCAACCCTGTAACCTGTCTGATAAAAACAAGCCGTGGAATAAAAGATATCTAACATTAGATTTTGATTACACTGTTGATAAATAAACACATATATTTGGTACATTAGCATAGCTCAGGACTTGACTCTCTTCTCTGGGTCCAGCCCAGTTCTGCTGAGCCAGATTACAACTGACTTCACTACACTCCCCAACCAACCCCACCACGACCCCATATCATAAACTCTTTAGGCCAACACATATCACCTGATGCTTCACTACTCATAACAGCCAATATAGCCAACCAATTACTAGTTAATTACAGATCAGAAAACATCAATCTTTTTCCTAATCCTTCTCTTATTAACCCCTCTATCCAATAGATGCGTCCAAATATTTTTTGTAGTTTTCTTCATCACATTTCCTTTCTATACTGTTCTATACAGCTATTTCATACCTTTCATCAAGCATATATATCTACATTCCCTAATACAAACTTTAACTATCCTAAGCCAATAAACTACGTATGAATAATGCCCTACCTACACTAAAATGAATTTCTCCACAAAAACCTACTTACCCAATATCTACAGGTACAGCTCCCTAATCTGATCACTCATCTTCAGCTTAGACAAAATCTGACTCAAAAAATATACATTGCTGACTTACATGAAATACAGAACCCCACACTCCATTGGAAAGACAGTACCAAAACTACTTCATCATAACCCCAAAACCTCTACCATCCACCCCAATAAACTAATAAATAGTGGAGATGTACACCACCTTGGCCCAGCAATAGCCATACATAAACAAACCCAACACTCAACCCACCCAAACAATCCTGCATAAATGTTCCCATCTTCAACAATCTTGTAAAACATAATAAACCCAAATTTCTTCCTCCAGTCTGAATATATTATCTCAATGCCCAAAGCATCTGCAATAAGACATCACACCTTCATGCAAGGACTGAATTCCATCAACTTCATATCCTAGTTATCATTGAAACATGGTTAGGACCTAAATTAAAAATGAAGAAATCATTCCTCCTGGTTTCATCATCATTGAGAAAGACGAGATAGGTAAATGGGAGGCCGAATGGAGTGGAGATATCTTTGAAGCTACCTTGCAAATTCATACACACCTTCCATTTATTCAACAATACAAAAAGGAATAAATACTATTAGCCAAGATCCACCTAAACAATTAGAAATGCATAATCATTATAGTGGCCTACATCCCCCTCCTACAAAAATGCCAAGACTACTGAAAACATATTAACTACTTATCATCTACTTTCAACCAAGAAAACAACTTGCTTGTAGTTCTTAACATAGACTGGACCTCTAATAAACCTAACTCTTCCTGTCATAATATTAATCTCTATCATTTCACTCAGCTGATCCAACAACCAACTCAATTTGACAAAGTATCCAAAAATAATGCATAGTAGACTGCATACTTCCAACTAACTCTGAAAAAATTAAGCTAGCTAGCACCCTCACAGACTATCTCAGCGATCATCACCCCACTTGCATCAACAGAGGAAGGAGAGATGATAAAATCAGCAAAAGAAGAGAAGTATTGCTGGAATTGAATTCATCCCCAAGTCTTGGTGAGAACCTTGATGAAGTGGACCCTGTTTATTTCACAAAATCTCAACAAGATGACACTGATATATAGACTGTAATGTATATAAAATATATCATGGAAAGAAGTAGGTTAAAAATAAAGATGATATCTGGGTGCCCAATTCTGGTAGGCACACTGGTACCAGGACTGGAAAAAATGACAGTGTAGAAACCTCAAGAAATGGAAACATTCCTACAATGGGATTAGACCAGGCTAGACCCAGGGGGAGGATGCCCCCCTGTTGCAGAAGGAAGTAGCAATCCACAAAAATCACAAAAACTGATAGACCAAAAAATATCCATACAGATGATCGAGTGGACTATTGAGGATAAGAAAGAAATTATGTATTGTTACTATTATGCAAGAAGGCCAAAAATTTCCAGACAAAAGATATATGAAAAGATTAAGAGAGAAATTATATTAAAGAAAAATACTTGCATAAGAAAAACTGTCAGAAACTTCAAATAAACATTTTTCTTCATTAATACAATAGATCAATGAAATCACTATATAGACTAAGAAACTTTGTGTCATTTGGAGAAAGAAGCAACTAAGGAAGTGTAAAATTTAAAGAACAAAATTTAGAGATGTTTAAAGGGTATAAAAAAGAAATATGTACATGGGAAAGAAAGAGGGATATGATATGGTGCAATTTTTATGCAAAGGAGAAAGCCAAATTAATCAACACAAAAAAGCAGACCCAAAGATATTCAAACAGAAATATAGGCAAAGACATCTAGATATGGAAAATTTCACAATAATAAAAATAAGATCACAAAGAGGAATGTAGAAGAGAAGATTAGTCAAGTCGAAGTTAAAACAATAGAAGCTGAAGTTATGGAATATTCGCAAAGTGAAGGATTCGGTGTAGAAAGCCTAATACAGGTTATAACACAGCACAATGGAACAACTAGTTTCCAAAGTAAAGAGAAACAAGAGGAGCAGAAGATATCTGGAAAGGACATATGAACACGGGAAAGAAAAAAAGATTTAATATTGTGCAACATTTATGCAAACGAGAAACCAAACTAATCAAGGTAAAAAGAGCAGAACCAGAGATATAAGAAGAGAAATACAGGCAAAGACGTACAGATATGGAAAATTTTACAATACAAAAAATAAGAAAACAAACAGGAAAAGTAGAAAAGAGGATTAGTAATGGAGAAATTAAAGAAATAGATACTGAGGTTATGGATTACCTGCAAAGTGAAGGATTCAGTGTAGAAAATTTTACTTGGATAACAGGATAGAGAAATTGACACCCAAATTAAGGAGAAACCAGTGCAGCAGGAAACATGTAATCAGTTGACATATGAAGATATTTTTGAGACTCCCATATGAAACCAGTACAAATGTTCAGTTGGAGCTATACAGCAAGGGAAACCACAGGAAACTGTGTCAACTCTAACACAGCCACTGACATGGAGTGATAGGCCAGTGAATTCCAATACGAAAGAGCAATGCATGACACAGGGGTGAAACTAAAAAGAACGTGGCACAAGAAAGTGCTATGAACTTTCTATAGAATGCCAGAAGAAATTGAGAAGAAAGAATGTACCCTCAGTTTAGAAGAAAATCATCTAAGAGAAGAGTTACTTGATTTAATACAGATGGACAGACATTACGATCAATGAAAGAAATAGACTGCTGAAAGTCAATATAACCCAAAAAGTTAGAAGTTTGATAAAACAAATGAACATGGTAATTAGGACTGTCCATAGATATCCATGTGATATAACAAAAGTAAATAGGATACATTACTATGGAGCCAAATTAATAACAGATAAAGTTTTACCCCAAGAACACAGGGTAACAAGGGAAAGTACCAGGAGAAATCGAATGCCATCATAATGCCATCATGGAGGTATCAAACAAAAGAAACTGTAAAACAATTAAGACAAAAAGTGTCACTGTTACAAGAGTATAGAAGAGGGAAGCGATCAACAAAAAAAACTCAGAAAGACAGATTTGATAAAAACAATGAGGTTCCTATTAGAACGACGAAAACGCATTTTGTCGAATGCGTTTTCGTTGACACATAAAGAGCGAACAGGCAAAACAGCAAAGCTGCTGTTCAGTGAATTCTTTCCCTGGGGAAGAAGTTGCTTGACTGCTTCCTTGCTTTGCCGTGTTCTGCACTGTAGTGTGGTCCCTTGTCCAGTATAGCTCCCGAGCGTGAATGTACAACAGTTACTGACCTTAGGGTTAAGGTAAGTGCATATGTATGAAAGTGTTTACTGTTTTCTTTTTGCGTTAGATGTATGGTTGAGTTACATGTGTATGTGTTTTCAGCTGTTTACTTTTGTTTTGGGGGGTAGAATTAGGGTTAAGTAAGTGTGTATGTGTTTGGAACTGTTTACATAAATGTGGAAGAGTTGCCTACCTTAGGGTTAGGGTGCGGTGCAATTATTATATTAAATTATTAACATCTTTGCATGATGATTTAGACATGACTAATAACTATTTATATGTGCATCCCAAACAGACACCAGCCTGGCTAACAACAGGAAAAACAATGCTCCTCCTTAAGAACAAACCTGCAAGCTACCTTAAAATGATATACCAATAACTTCCCTTCCAGCGACATATAAACTATACACTGGAATTGATGCTGACAGAGTTTATAGTTATTTAGAAGAAAACTCAATTATGGCACTAGAACAAAAGGGTAATAAAAGAAAGTCATATGGAACAAAGGATCATTTGTTGTTAAATAAAGCTATAGTGGAGAACTGCAAAAAGGGGGATAATCTAAGTATGGCATGGGTAGACTACAAAAAAGCTTTTGACAGTATCCTACATTCATGGATAAAAGAGTGCTTAAAAATGTATGGGATACACCCTACACTAATAAATTACATCACAGCCACCATGAAACAGCAGCAAACCACTTTGCAGTTAAGCTATGATAAATGACTAATTATTACTCCAAGGACAAAAATTCAAAGGGGGATATTCCAGGGTGACTCTCTCTCACTGCTGCTCCTTTGACTTGCCCTTAACTCATTAAACTGTCTATTTAACATATTAGGTCATGGCTATAATTTGGCTCCCAGAAAGCAACAAAGTGTAAAGACTTCTCATCTTCTCTTTGTAGATGATTTTAAAACTGTATAGCTCATCAGATGAGGAACTGAATGCACTACTGCAAGTAGTCAAACTTTTTTCAGATGATATAAGAATGCCATTTGGTCTTGATAAATGTGCAAAAGCAACCTTTAAATTAGGAAAGCTGCACTACCAAGAAAACATCAGTTTGGGTCAGGAATGTGATAAAAAAAGATCTGAAGGATCAACAATAAAACATGAACAAATGAAAGACTTAAAACATCTAGGTACAAAGATCAAGCTATAAACCAAGGTGTTGGATAGATTAGACAAGAAAACAAGAAGGATGCTTCATACTCATCAATTTATAAAAATCAGTGCATACCAAGATCATATATTGAAACTGATTACATGTATAGACCTGCAATTATAGGACAAGATCCAAACATAGTGAAGGTTTTGAAATATGAGGAGAATAAATCTAAGATGACAAATCAATCCAGAAGTAGGTAAAAATCAGGCAGCAACTGAATGTGCCAAAAAACAGAAGAAAGAATATAAGGTGAAGGATCAGATGAGAAGGCAAGAAATGTGGAAAATGCATAAATATATAACAACCTTATGTTGATCAGGTCAAATGCAGGAATGGTTAAAGAAAGGTGAATTCAAATCAAAAGATGAATGGTTAATATTGGTGGCCCAAGATAATGGACTACATACATGTTGGTCTACAAAGTCCATTAAATATGTGGGAGAAACAGACAAATGTAGGTTTTGTAAGACAGAATTGGAAACAGTTGCACACCTTGTTGGTGGTTGTGACATACTAATGGCAGAAGGACTGTATACTGAAAGACATAATAATGTGTGGATTGTGCAAACATTATAATACTGAAGTAGCTGAAAAACACTGGAAATATAAGCCACAAAGTATTATAGAAAATGATGAAGCCTGCATCACATGGGATCACCCATTACCAACAGTTAAAAAGATAGATGGGAGAAAACCAGATACTGCGGTCAATGTAAAAAGCATTGATCATTAAAATTGCTACACCTAGTGATTACAGTGTCTTGTGTACAGAGACACAAAGTTATAAAATACCAGGATTTGCAGGCAGAAATGACAGCAATGTGGAAGAAAGATACCCAGGCAGTTCCAGTAGTAGTAGGAACAATGGGTATTATAAAAAAGAATCTGCAATCGTATTTAGATATGTTACCGATACATGTAACTCCATATGAATTGCAGAAGGAGTCATTAATGGTCAAATTGCAGGTGCTGCAAAGAACACTTCTGGCTAACATCAAAGATTGAAACAATATTAATTTCATGAACTTTAATCATACTTTTATTTAGGAATGTTGTCCATTCCCATCATGGTATTAGAATTCCAAAAGACTTTGAGAAATTAAAAAAGACAGAGAATGCCATTAGCCCCCAAATCCCTATACTTCATCTCTGTGAGAAACTTAACCAATTTTGATATGTTCATATTTAATGACTCAGTGCTATTCCATATGGAGGCTATGTGGATGGCAAGTTTATATTTAAGTCACTTTGTCATACCCTCTTAGATCATATCCTTAAAATATTTTGTGATGTGCTCAATGTACAGAATCAAGATCTAGTAGCAGGGCATTGTGATCTTGTTGGAATTAGTAAATGAGCAATGAAGTAAACACTCACCATCTAGAACTTAGAAAAAAAGAAAGTTATGTACATTTTTAATTTAATATGGTAAGGGTGCTTTGCTATTCAGCTGGACTTTATATCAGATGATATACTGGCACATTGTTGTGCACCATCAGTAGAGTAAATCTTGCTTGGCTGAGCTATTTATTTATTTTTGATCACTCAATTTAGGTTCAATTTTGTGAGTGTTATACTAATATATATAATGTTTAATTAAGAATATTATGGCAAGGATGACTTAAACATTCCACAGCTGACTCCAGATCAATAATTTACACTTGAGATCAGTTTATATTAATATGGAATTTTAACATATCAGGAGTAAACAATTGTATATGGCATGAAACTACTTAAAATATATTCTTATGGCTAAAATTGGATGCTGACCATGTAATGACCACCAATTAACTGACCACCTCAGATTGGTAGATCTGTTCATTACTATGTTTCATATTGTATGTATAGCTAATGTTTGCTGCAGTATGTATTATTTGCTATTGTATGTATATTCAGCTGTTCTTCATCTGCTCATTTATTGTTCTGTGAAGCTTTTCTCCCTGCCCTCCACTGAAAAAGGACCTGTGTCCAGTTGGAATTTCCCAGTAAATAAATGTAAATACATACATAAGTAAATAAATAAATAAATAAATAAATAAATAAATAAATGAATAAATAAATAAATAAATAACATGAGTTTACAATAGCTTCCACAAGCTGAACTATTTTGTTTGGCTGTGGTCAGTACCCATTGTAATGGGCTTTTTATACTGGAGGCTTTATTGTATGCAGATGTAGAGTTAATAAAACAAGGTTATCATCTGTGTGAGCAAAAGGGTGAGAAGATAGTTTCAGTTTAGACTGAAGTCTCTTCAGATTAACACACCATTTAATATCTATATACCAGAGAACTGTAACCGGGTCTCTTAGAATCTGGATGTAAACCTGTTAGCAATAATTCATGCAAATGCCACTGTGGGATATTACACAACTCTGCCATATATTTCACAACCCTACCATTAACCAAATTATGAATGGAGTCCTTATCATACATATAAGGAAGCTGTATGAGCAACATGGCATGGGTTAGTTGGCCATTTCATATAACAGGCACAATTCCAGCTCTCCAGAGCATTTTGTTACATCTCACCACTGAGTAGCCAGATGAAAACATTATATAACTGCCCATTATTTACTAAACATTTTAATGATAGCAACAATGTCTGACCTACAAAGAGTAATCCAAGAATAGACAAAAGTGACTTTTTTTTCCTATAGGGAGTCAGGAGGACAATTTATAGGCTATTGCTGTGAGGCCAGATTGGTAGATGGACCTACAAGAACTAAATAATGAGAGCTTTGTTCTGGATTTGGGGTAAATAGAATAATGCTCTTCTGCAGAGGAGGTGTAGTTTACAGACAAGGTAGTTAAGGAGTGATCTTGTATTAGTTCACTGATTTTTGTAGGTTACAGTAACTGCAGAATTATTGTAGCATTGTTGGAGCATAGTACCTCTAGAAAACATATAACAAAGGCAAGACATGCAAACCCCATAAGGGTTAACAGCAAAAGGTTACGCATCATAGTTAATGTGCTTGAAACCGGTGCTGTAGTTATGTAAGTCTTTTCAACAAGATAGCTGCATGGAAAGCTTGGCATCTGTTATTATTTAAGGTCATCTAGCTTAGAAATGGAGGTGGACGTGGGTAGAATCCTGTTCCTAGTATAGTACAATTGCTGGTCTATATCATGAGATCAAAAAGACCAGAGAGCAAACTGCTTAAACAATGAAAGTGCCGTACCTTGAACTTGCTCTTGTAGGGGGGGGGCTGTGCCACCCCACACTAATTATATATACCAACTCTGAGATCGCACTACGGTGAGGAAAGGGCAAATTTTCAGATCTTCCCTGTACTGACAGCTCACAAAAAACACTGATGGATGGCATTTCTGATGTTAAAGCCATTCACTCTTTAGCCACTTCAATTTCTTGATAGGAACCCTGCAATTGCTATTACTGATATATATTTGTAAACATCCAATTTATTGATGATAAACACATGTGGTACCATAATGAAGAGTATTGCCCAACCTATGAATACAATCATGTACAAGAATGCTTTTAAGATCCCTCAGAATAGCTTTCTTCATATATCCCTAAGTAAGGGAATGCTTGTGTATCACAGGAAATCTTCAGTTTACATGGAGTGGGTTTATTGATTGTCCTAAGAGATTCTTTACTTACAAGTACTTTGGTGATCTTTGCATGGAAAGAATGACTGTGCTGAGTGGCCTTCCTGGGGGAAACCTAGAATTTAGGGGATTTGCATACTTAATGTTGAGTCTTTATAAGTGTCCCAGTTTAATGTTACAAACTGATCTCCTGTAGGGTACTCAGATGACTTTTGTATATTAATTAATATTTTTATTTAAATTTGTTACCGAGGTAGAACATTGATCAAACAATGAAACAATGACTATCAGCCCAGGTTACATCATAATGTGAAAAAAACAGTGTGCAGCATATCAATAACAACAGTAGCAGACAAAATGTGTTGAGTCACCTACTTACTAAGCCAACAGTCTTGCATGCAGTATGTACTTAACCAATTCCAAGTGAGTAATATTGACATCATACAGAAGGCTTCATTTATATTAGTAGAAACAGATGATGCAAGTCTGTCACTAAGCTGGAGTGGATGGAGTGAAGGAGGCACAGCAGAAAATATATTATTTTTTCAATACCAGTTGAGAATGAAACAGCCAGCAGATATTATTCATATTGTAACTGATAAGTTAAAAGCTGCCCGATACTTCAAACATTTGTTATTTTTTGGGAGAGTAGTTACTCACCAGGCATTCTATAATATTCCACCTATGTAGCCTGGAGTAGTGATGCCATCCTGCAAAAAGTATTTCATCTTTATCTGAAGATGAATATGTATGTAGCTTCTTAAAAAGCAGGCAATTTGCCAGTATCAGCAGTACAAGTAGGCTGGCTGTTATTTACTCAATGTCTATCAAGCCTGAGTTCAGATATAGCCCAGGTTTGCCAAAGAAAGCTGCTCCTCTGATAGTGAGTTATGATCACTCCTGTGATGAAATAGATATGAAGCCTTACTGGATGGAAATTAGCAGCATTGATTGCTTTAGGTCTACAAAGGGAATTCAAAGGACATTTCAATAGCCAACATAGAAGTATAGCAATCATGGACAAAGCAAAACACAGGGCCAGATTCCATAAGTGTTGCTTCCAGGGCAAGTCTGCCCCGATTCTGAAAGACTTAATCTCAGTGTAAGTGAATCATGTCAGTGTAAACAGGCTTGCACACCAGGCCAGATTCCAAATCACCTGCTCTTAGCATGTTATTAGTCCAAGTGGTTACTTACACTGAGAACAAGTTTTTGGAATGAGGCCCACTGTCTGCATATCTGTACACAAGGATTCCTTATGTTAATTAGTTCAGGAAGCAGAGAATTAGAGAAAAAAGCAATGAGCGATAAATAGGGGCTTAAACCCTGTATGTATCAATATTGTATAAAGTATGAGGTTTCTTACCCAAAACAATTCGTTAGACTTACACGTGCTTTAAGCATCACCATATCTCCCATGTATGTCATATATATGCCACACATTCTAATGTATGAATTAACACCATGGAGAGGAAGAAGAAGAAGAAGAACTGTGACCCTGATGAAATTGGTTGGAGGAGCCAGTGATGGAAGGAAAAGAGAATGATGTGCAATATTTCTACAAAAAAAAAAAAATCGCACACTCAGCTTCAAATATCAGCAAAAAAAAAGAGATCTGGAAAATAACACATTGTTGAGGATGAGAAAATGTCATCTTTTTATTAGCCTTAAAAAAAGAAATAATGTATTCTTGCTTAATATGAATTATGAGTTAGTTACTGCACACCCTTTTTTAAGAGGTGAAAGGATGTACTGGCAACAACTCACTGCAAGAAATCTGGGAAAATGAAACCATAGCAGGAGGGTACATCACAGATGGTTAGGTGGGGATACACACATTAAATATATATATATATATATATATATATATATTTATATTTATTTATTCATATATAGATATATATATAGATATATACATCTCTCTCTGTCTATAAACATATATATATATATATATATATATATATATATATATATATATATATATATATATACATATACATATATCTAGGCTTACTATCAATATGTGGAACAGCACTTACATGAAACTGGAATGGTCGAATGCATGTTTGCATAATACCGATCTGCAAATCTTTGAATCCAAATTAGCGAATGGCAGTGTACATTCATTAATATGAGATCAACATTCTGATTGAAGATTGCACTACAGTGAAGATTGGGAAATTTATCCTTTTCCTTACTGTAATGCCATCTCAGAGTGGGAATATATAATATGCAGAGGGTGTAGGGGGTGCAGATTGCAGTGCAAAACATGTGCTTTATACTTTCAATTTCCATGGCCGCTTCAGCATAACAGCCTGAAGGTAAGACATCATGTCCTCATATTTTGAATAATTTTGAATGAAAACATTGAGGTGATGATTGCTGACATTCTTTTTTTTTTTCAAAATAATTTTTTATTTTTAAAAAAAAAAAAAGGTAAGTAAACAAAACCATGCATATACATAAAAGTACAAGCAATGAATACGCACAAAAATTACATACATGGATGCTTGTGACCTTGATATAAAGAGAAATGAACATAAGAACATATTTAACATGAACAAGGAAGAAGACTACAACATCTTGAATTATGCATAGTATACAAATTAACAACAATAACCCAAAAGAAACAATATATACAGTGCTACCAGTACTAAAAAAAAAACAAACAGTGTCAGTACGTTAAGACTACCTATTAACAGCCCTACTTGTAATTTGCAGTAGAAGAGAGTGGCCCCATAAATAAAGAAAGAGAGTATAGGGGAAGGTTTGTAGGAAAGCCAGAGTTTAGTCGCACAGGATTATTTCAAATAGGCTTTTCCAAAGTTTACTGTAATAGGCTCTCTTCTTAGGTCCATTTATGATGAATTTCTGAGCCGAGATATATTTGGTGGCCATGTCTTTGAATCCCCGCCAGCACAATTTGGTCCGATCTAACCAGTTATATGTGATATAAAGTTTTATGAGGGAACACATCGTAATTAAGATGTGAAGATGAAATTTAGGCAGGCCCGGGGGGGGGGTATATTTAGTATAACCTATCCCATGAGAGAGTGGAGCTATAGTAACCCATTTTTTTGAGACGCACTTTGAGAGAACACCATAATTTATGGGAATTCTTGCAGTGCCACATAATATGTAGTAAGTCAGCTCTCACACCAGGACAGCACGAACAGAAAGGCGAGCTATTGGAATTAAATTTATTAATTCTTACGGGGGTATAGTAGGAGTTGTTATTCAACATCAGTTGCGTATATAAGAGTTTTTTAAAGGGGGAGAGTTCTATAGTGGTTTTTATAGCTAGTAATTTTTGGTCTTCTGTAATAGGAGAGTTTTGCTTATCCCAGTATTTGGAGAATAGGCAGTTACCTTTGTAAAGTAGAGGGTGTAATAACTTGTATGACGAGGATATTGTTTTGTTGTCATTAGTAACTGTATTAATGATTAGTTTTAATTTATCAATTAGTAGTGTATCAGGGAATATATTATTGGTTTGTGAAGAGATAAGTTCCCTAAGTTGACGGAGCATAACCGTGTATTTGTTGTTAACTTTCAGAGATAAACGTAGCTCAGCAAGAGACAAGTTTTTATGTTTAAGAATATCCCACACTGTAAGGCCTTTAATGAGAGGGAATTCCTCAAGATCTATCATCTTGTTGTTGATCCTTAGATTGGGATTAAGATGCATTGGTTGAAGAAAAGGAAGAATAGGATGAAGATTAATGTCCTTAATCAATTTCTGAAAAGATTTTATTTGAAATTTCAATAGGGGTGATATTCTTGAACTTTTCAAAGAGGCGGGAGATAGAAAGGGAATAGACTTAGGATTGATTTTATTAGAGAGAATATGACCGTGCCATATCTTTAACCAAGCTGGATAGTGAATTTGAGCTTTTCTATTCATGTTTGCGACGGACCATAGTTTATTGGAACAAATAATTATGTAATAAAGATGAAAGTTTGGAAGGCCCACCCCGCCTTTCTCTTTAGGAAGGCATAATTTGGAAAAAGAGATCCTAACGTTTTTTGGAAACCAAAGAAATTTGACCAAGGTTTTTTCAAACTGTGAGAAAAGATTGTTTGATATAATAACATTGATTGAACTAAATTGATACAGGAGTCTAGGCAAGATATTCATTTTCACAATAGCTACTTTAGAAAGAAATGATAGCTTTAGTAACTTCCATCTTTGAAGGTCCTGACAAATGATGGACCATGATTTAAGCAGATTATTTTGAAGCGAGGAAGCTTGGTTGTGTTCAAAGTTAATGCCTAAGTATTTAAGATTGTATGAGATATTAAAGGGAGATTCAGGGAAAAAAAAAGGTTTATGAGCCTCAGGATTTATTGGGAAAATGTGTGACTTTTTGTTGTTGACTTGGTAACATGAGGCCTCAGAAAAAATAGTGATTGCATTTAAATTTTTTGGCAGGTCTGTGTTAGGAAATTTGAAGTAAAGGTTTAAGTCATCAGCGAAGGCCGATAAAGCTACTTGTGTGTTGAGAATTTTAGGTATGGTGTGATATGTATTTTGAGTAATATATAAGAAAAATGGTTCGATAAAAAGATTGAAGAGAAAGGGAGAAAGTGGACAGCCTTGTCTTGTACCATTGGTAATCTTAATTGAATTAGATCTTTTTTTGTTTATGTATAAATAGGTGGATGAGTTTGAATAGAGAATTCTGATCATATCTGAAAAAATTTTTGGTATAGTAAAATGCGATAACGTGGAGAACAGAAAGTCCCAGTCTACCCTGTCGAATGCTTTCGACGCGTCCAGAGTCAAGGCATACAGCGGTTTTCTCCTTTTAGTAAACTGAATAAGAGAGTCCAAAGTTAGTGTATTGTCCCATGTATGTCTACTGGACATAAACCCAGCTTGATCAGATGATATTATATGTGGCATTATCTGTTTGAGTCTGTTGGCTAAGATAGTAGAAAACATTTTAATATCAACATTTATAAGCGAAATAGGTCTGTAGTTATGCGGATCAGTTTTTTCTTTGTTGTTTTTAAGTAAAAGAATTGTCTTAGAGTTGTTCCAGTGTATGTCAGAGATTCCATTTTTTATAATGTAGTTAAAGACTTCAAGAAGAATAGGGGCGATTTTTGGACTAAAAGTTTTGAAAAAGTTAGTAGTGAAGCCATCTGGACCAGGAGATTTCCCTATTTTAAGTTTATTGATGGCACTTTGAATCTCTTGAATATTAAGTGGAGCTGATAAGAGGGTTGTTTGATCCTGATTAAGAGGTGGGAAGGAGATGGAATTGAGAAATGTTTCCCTCTGCGCATTAGAGGAAGTGTGCCTATTCTTGCTATAAATATCTGTATAGATGTCATAAAAAAGGTTAATTATCTCAGAGTCTGATTTATATAGCACCCCTCTGTATTGCAAAATGGAGATCGTCGGAGTGCCACTATTATTTTTGAGTATTCTAGATAGGGTTCTAGATGGGATTTGTGCCCATTCAGAGTAAGTCGCAATCTGTTTTTGTTCATGTAATGAATAATTATGTAGGTGTAACTCACATAGTTCTTTATGTGTCGAATTGATTAAGTTCTCTAACTTGGGGTCAGGATGTGATTTTAGTTCTCTCTCCAGAGAGGCTAGTTTTAGAACTAGACTAGTTTCTTTTTCTTTATTCAGCTTGTTGAAGAAAGTGGCTTTGCTGATCAGATAGCCTCTTAATTCAGCTTTGCAAGCCGCCCATTGTATATCAAACGCTATTTGAGATTTGTCAAGGTTAGCATATAATTCAGACAGTGACGCGTTTATTCTCTCTAGGATCTCTTTGTATTTTAGTAAATTGTTGTTAAAGGACCAATTCATATGCGGAGTTGCAGGATATGCGAAAGAAATCATAAGAGAGATTTTTGCATGGTCAGATAGTAGCCTAGGCTCACATCTTAGTGTGTTCTTGAATTTGGAGAAAAATTTAGAGATTAAGAAAAAGTCTAGACGTGACCATGATTTGTGACAGTTAGAGTAGAAAGTGTACATGCTGTCCTTACGTGAATCAGTACTGTAGACAATAGTATCCATGAGATTAAAGTCAGACATTAGTTCCTCAAGGGCAATAGAAGCTTGAAAGTTATATGAGGGAGAGTTGCTGGTACGATCTAATCTGGGATTTATCACTGCATTCCAGTCACCTGCAATTATCAAAAGGTGATTTGGGAATGAGCTAAGGATATTATAAATTTCTATGAAAAAGAAATGTTGTAGAGTACATGGACCATATATATTTAGAAATAAAACAGGTTTGGTAGAGTCTGGTAGTACGGAGGTAAAATAACACCATCTACCATTTTTATCAGACTTACATTCCATAATAGCGCCCTAGAATTGTTTCTTAATTATAATGGCTACACCTTTAGAGTTTGAGCTATCACCCCCGGCTATTATAGTCCTGATCCATTTTCTGTTGGATGTTTTATCCCAGCCCTCTTTAGGTAGATGCGTCTCCTGTAAGAAACAGATACCAGCCTGAGATTTAAAAAAAAGATGAAGAATTAAGTTCTTTTTCACAACGTTTTGTAGACCCTTAACATTCCAGCAGTCTATATGCCAACTATTGAATTCCTTATTTTAACTGGTTATACTGAAAAATTCTAATAAAGTGGGATTATTATTCTACCTGTACTTGATATTGTTTGATTATGGGGATTTGCCTTAGGGCTTGAGGAAAGGAAGAGAGCACAATAGGACATTAATCCTGTCTTTATGATGAGATTAACTTTGCATAAGGAGGTAGCACACAACTTCTTCAAACTAACCCCAGTGCCTAACCACCCAAACTCCTTGTATGAAGAAGGAAACATACACCCAAACAAAAAACCAAAAACATCTATACATATGTACAAAATATACGTCATCCAAATGAACAACAAACCTAGCATACTTACACATACACCCACTGAGCTTCCAAGATCAAGCGTATTGTAAATACAATTTAAATATCTAGCATATTTCTGCAGTAGAAAAAAGCAGTATATCAATTGTAAGTGCATCAATATGCCTACTCGAAGGTGTACGCTTATGGGAGTCCAACATTCAAATTGAGTTTTAAGTACTAAGGTTATGTGTTTGGATAAAAATTTAGATGTTACAGCATACGATTTAGTAACCCACTCAGAGTCGCTAACAACAGTCTTAGATCCGAGCACACTAGTAAAATTGGTTTATATATCTTAGATTAACACATTATCCCATAGAATATTTTTAGGTCAGCAATAAGTCTTGGCAAGTACTATATACCACACAATGTGATGGTTGCCCCATGACACAACACCAATACCAGCCCCTCAACCTTTATTAGAGACATGCTATAGTAAACAGATACTGGAATAGAAAGTGGTTGATATTGCGAATGAGCTATTGGGGGGTGTAACTTGCATAGAATTAAACAGGTGGAATTAACAGGTGTAGAAGAAAAGCATCTTTCTGGTTATAAAATATAGAATATGTCATGATAAATGTGTGATTAACTTACATAATGTATACTACATGACTGTTATCCCCGTAGCTTTAAAATTTAACACAGATATTGTTAGAGGTCTACATATATCATACTACAGGTGTGTTGCATATCTAGTATATAGATTTATTAACAGCATATAATCTTTATCGACATGGTCAGTAACGTGATTTCTGTAAATTACGCTTGCCTAACTGTTACAATGTATACACTGTATATAGCAATCACTTCTATCAATGACGCCTGTATCAACTATATAATGTTGCCATGTAAACACTTTAAGCTAAGTTTGGTGGAGTACTCTTGATGCAGACTTAGTGACTGTATGGAATCACGTACTTAACTGACAAGTTTGTTTTGTTTTAAATAATCCTTTTAACATACTACATGACGCATTTGACAGAGTTCAATGAGATACTATAGATTTCAAGTACACAATGCTTTAAGTTCTAAGTAGATTATACATAACTGAACTATAGAGCTGCAGTAGTAGTACTCAGAACATCTTCCAGTAGATGGGCATGTTATGTATGAAACAGGCCTGATTAGAATGTACACCTAATGTATTCAATTATTCCAGATACAGAAGTACAGAATCACAAAGGTAAAGTATATCTTTACTACAGCCGACAAGGGGAGAACAGCACCTTAATTGTAGACCAAAGCTATGAACACGGAGCAGACATTTAAGATGTAAAGTTACTTATATAATTAACAAGGGAGGGCTACTTAAGTTTGTTGCCCACAAACAGCACTCTTAATGTAGACAATGTATTTGCAATGAAGATACCTCTAAGTTTGGTAATTTCTATAAGAATGAGTCTTTTAGTAATGTCTGTGCACTGCTAGAAAACCAGTATAGTAAGTATCTTTACATGTGCATATTAACGTGGTAGGGATATGGTATACAAGTATTGTATCAAGATGCAACAATTAAGACAAGCAGGAATACATAGTGTCCATTTTTGTCTATTCAACATTTATGCGATTATGGCTATATGCACTTACTGTACATGACAATATTTAAATAAAGATTCCCTCAAAAGTTTAATTACAAACTGTGAATGCTTTGTTTGTAATTTAGTTCCGTTCAGTTAATGACCACAAATGTTAGAAGGCCGTTTGCTGAAATTGCTATTAATTTGCCAAGTGAAGCATATACATTAGCACCTTAGCGCAAAGCACTCGTTAGGTACCAGTTGTATCCTGTAACAGCTCCATTTGAGTGGAGCAGTAGAGGGTGAGTGAATAAGGTACAAAAACAAGCCTGCACAAAGTACGTAGAGCGCCCTGAGGGAGTAAACAATCAGAATTATATACACTAGATCACATATATAATATTAAGCATAGTGTGCGCAAATGGTTCAAATACAGTACATTTAAACAGGATTGATTGCTACGTTTCAGAAGGTCTATGAATGTCGTCGGGACAGTCTGTGTTCTGTAGATATCTCACTCTCCTGTGCTCGCTAGTTTGCACTAGGTACCCAAAAGCATATAGCTTGCGAAGCGGCAGTCAGAATCTGTACAAGGCTGATAAGCGACAAACACATTACCTGCTTCATTCTGGATGATCAGTTTTGAGAAGGTGTTCGTTAGGGAACAAGATAATGTGGAAGCGTTTAATCATAATGCCTCGATTGAACTGTACTTCCTAAGGCACGCTTTCTATGCGCCAAACGAAAAGGAAGTCCCAGGGATGTTGCAGAAGGAACTGTGTGTTGCAGCTATTTGGGACCCTCTTGGAAACACCTTGTGAAGAAGACTGTACCTACCCACACGAGGATGGCGCAAACCGTTAAACAGGCCATTGGGATTTAGAAAAAGAGATCAGGTAAGTGCAGATAGACTGTGAGAGAATAAAATACCTGAATTTTGAAAGGGAATTAGACGGCATGACATTGAGAGCGAAGTATATCATTACAACATGCTTGGCAACAGAGTCGCTGGCAGAAGTGTAAACTCAGGGAGTAGGAACTTTATTGAAAGCCTTTATAAAGGCTGTTTTTGCTTCATTTTGGTTGTTAACTGAGTATTTCACTTCATTGATGTAGAAGATCAGATTATTGGGGTAGCGCATTTGGAACCGGATGTTTCTCTTAATTAAGTCTGCGCAAAACGGAGCTAGTTTTTGTCTATTTTCCTTAATGGTTGAAGGTAAATCTTGCGAGAAGGATATCTTATGGTTATTCCACATAATGAATTTATGTTTTTTGGCTGCAAATAGTATCTTTTGTGTTACTTGAAAGTTGAGCAGTTTAACATATACTTGACGTGGATCTGAACTGTCCTGTCTTCTACGAAGTGCTCGGTGAGCTCTTTCAATGATAATTTCAGGCTTTTCATCAACAAGTTGTAATAATGAGTTAAATATATGTTTTGCAGTGATGATTAAGTTTTGGCTGTCATAGCTCTCCGGAATACCTCTAATTAAAATATTGTTTCTTCGACTTCTTGCCTCTAAGTCTGTTAATTTCAGTTGTAGATCTGATAAAGCTGTTGATTTGGCATTGAGATCTTCAGTGAGAATTTGGATTTGCATCTCATTTGAATGTGTTTTTTGTTCAAGTGTGCCCACTCTTTCTGCAATTTGAGTAACAGATTTACCAATGGATGAGAGCTGTTCCGAAAAGTTTTGTATAGCTGCATGTATGGGTTGCAAGGCCTGTTTTAATTCATCCATGTGGAAGCCAGTATCCTCACTATTATTAGTGGAATTTTTGTTAAGTTCCATCTGTTGTTTGTTGGTTTTTTGCCTTTTTGAAAGGTTCTCCTTTTCTGGTGAAAAAATTGCCGAAGATTTAGCTTTTGTTGTCTGTATCTCCATAGTAGTAGATTCAATTGAAGATTTTAGTTGCTTAGCCATGTGGTCTTCAGAGTGCTGCAGCAAGGTTAGGCCTTATAAGTCACAGATAGTGTAGCACTATAAGGTAAGATAGAAGAAATATACTTAATTTGGCCTCTGCTTGACAGCTGATACTATTGAATAGATTGGATTTTGATGCTGAAGAGAGTTCTTTTATACCAATGAACGTCCCGAAGCTCTGAGAAGT